>NC_025998.2:113632419-113724457 GCF_000442705.2 Elaeis guineensis | reverse complement strand
TATTCAAGAATTATATTTTTGTTTTGAACATGTTCTCTTATAAAATGATGTCTTATTTCAATATGTTTAGATCTTGAGTATTGTATTGGATTTTTAGATAGATTTATAGCACTTGTATTATCACATTTTATTGGTGTTTCATTAAGTTTGATTCCAAAATCTTCGAGTTGTTGCTTAATCCACAAGATTTGAGTACAACAACTTCCGGCTGCAATGTATTCGGCCTCAGCCGTAGACAGTGCCACCGAATTTTGTTTCTTGCTAAACCATGAGATTAGGTTAACTCCAAAAAATTGGCAAGTTCCACTTGTGCTTTTTCTATCTAATTTACATCCAGCAAAATCAGCATCAGAATATCCTAACAAATTAATTTGTGAGTCCTTAGAGTACCATAACCCTATAGTTTGTGTACCATTTAAGTATCTAAGGATTCTTTTAACAGCATTCAAATGAGATTCCTTAGGATTAGATTGATATCTTGCACATAAGCAAACACTAAACATGATATCAGGCCTACTTGCAGTTAAATATAATAATGAGCCAATCATACCTCTATAGTATTTTAAGTCTACGCTTTTACCTTCATCATCCTTGTCAAGCTTACATGAGGGACTCATTGGTGTGCCAATTGGTTTGCAGTTCTCCATTCCAAATCTTTTGAGTAGTTCCTTGGTGTACTTGCTTTGGGTGATGGAGATTCCCTCTTTGATTGTTTGATTTGGAGTCCGAGGAAGAAGGTGAGTTCTCCCATCATGCTCATCTCGAACTCTCCCTGCATAAGCTTAGCAAAGTCTTGACAAAGGGATTCATTAGTAGACCCAAAAATTATGTCATCAACATAAATTTGTATAATTAGCATATCATTTTGGTTTCTTTTAATAAATAGAGTTGTATCCACATTGCCTCTTGAGAAACCATTATTTAGTAGAAATTTGCTTAGCCTTTCATACCATGCTCTAGGTGCTTGTTTTAGACCATATAAAGCTTTATTTAATCTAAAGACATGATTGGGAAAAGCATGATTTTCAAATCCAGGGGGTTGTTCTACATATACTTCTTCAGAAATATATCCATTTAAAAATGCACTTTTAACATCCATTTGAAATAGTTTGAATTTCATAAAGCAAGCATAAGCAAGTAGAAGTCTAATGGCTTCTAATCTAGCAACAGGTGCAAAGGTTTCATCAAAATCAATTCCTTCTTCTTGATTATATCCCTTAGCAACCAGTCTTGCTTTATTTCTAATTACATTTCCATGCTCATCTAATTTATTTCTAAAGACCCATTTTGTGCCAATTATTGAATAATCTTTAGGTCTTTTCACTAAGGTCCAAACATTATTTCTTTCAAATTGACTGAGTTCTTCTTGCATAGCATTAATCCAGTTATGATCATTTTCAGCTTCTTCAAAAGTTTTAGGTTCAAGTTGAGATACAAAAGCACAATGATTAAGTACATCTCTAAGTGAAGAACGTGTTTTTACCCCATGCATAGGATCACCGATAATTAATTTCTTAGGGTGGTTGTGAACATACCTCCATTCCTTGGGTAAGTCATTTGTACCTTGAGGTTGTTCTTGAATTTCTTCACCTTTCTCATTTTGTTCATCTTCTTGATCCTTGTCTTCTGGAGTTGCTGAATCTTTCAGAGTGATCTCCTTCATACCTTCTATTAGTGGATCTGCATCATCAATACCCTCATTCTTCCTTGAAGGAAGATCGTTAGATTCATCAAAGACAACATGTATGGACTCCTCAACTACTAAGGTTCTTTTGTTGAACACTCTAAATGCTTTACTAGTGGAGGAGTAACCTAGAAGGATTGCTTCATCTGATTTTGCATCAAATTTACCAAGTTTTTCTTTGCCATTATTTAATACAAAACATCGGCAACCAAAAACATGAAAATAGGCAATATTTGGTTTTCTTCCTTTCCAAAGTTCATAGGGGGTTTTCTTTAAAAATTGTCTTATTAAAGCACGATTTAAAATGTAACATGCTGTGTTAATAGCTTCTGCCCAAAAATATTTTGGAAGGTTGCTTTCACAGAGCATGGTACGGGCCATTTCTTCTAAGGTTCTATTTTTCCTTTCAACTACCCCATTTTGTTGGGGTGTCCTAGGAGCAGAGAAGTTGTGGCCAATTCCATTTTCATCACAAAAATTTTCAAAGTCATGATTTTCAAATTCTGTTCCATGATCACTTCTAATATTTTGAATTGAAAACCCTTTTTCATTAGTGACTTTTCGATGAAATTTCGTGAAAATTTGAAAAGTTTCATTTTTGTGAGCTAAAAAGAAAATCCAAGTAAAACGAGAGTAATCATCAATTAATACAAATCCATATCGTTTTCCTCCTAGACTAGTGGTTTTAGTTGGTCCAAATAAATCCATATGTAAGAGCTCTAAAGGTCTAGAAGTTGAAATAGTGTTTTTGGATTTAAATGATATTCTAGTTTGTTTACCTAATTGGCATGCATCACAAATTCTATCCTTTTCAAAATTTAATTTTGGCAAACCGAGAACTAAATCCTTTTTGATTAATTTTGAAAGAGAATGCATGCTAATATGTGCAAGTCTACGATGCCACAGCCAACTAGTCTCATTTATTTTAGCATTTAAGGAAACTAGGCATTGCATGTCTAATTTAGTTAAATCATTCAAGTCTACCATATAAACATTGCCATGCCTATGTCCTATAAATTTAATGCCATCGTTAATAGGACTCGTCACAATGCATACAGATGATTCAAAACTTACTTTATACCCTTTATCACAGAATTGACTAATGCTAAGTAAGTTATGCTTTAAACCTTTAACAAGTAAAACATTCTCAATGTATTTGGAGGGACTGATACCAATGTTACCTATCCCGATGATCTTTCCTTTGCCATTATCTCCAAAGGTGACCATCCCTCCATCCTTAGCATCAAACGTGATGAATTGTGATTCATCACCAGTCATGTGTCTCGAGCATCCGCTGTCAAGATACCATTTCCTGTTTCCTTCTTGGGATGCTAGACACACCTGCAAGCACAGATCAAGTTTCTGTCTTAGGTACCCAAGCTTTTTTGGATCCTTTCAGGTTAGTCAGAATGGTTCCTTTTGGAACCCATATTTTCTTTGTGTTTGCATATTTGTTAATAAGACATGTGTATGATTTATGTCCTATTCTTCCACATTTAAAACAAGTAATATTTGTAGGCTTTTGTTTGAATAATTTGCATAAATATCCTTCAAAAATTTTTGTTTCTTCAGGGGTTTGTAACCAAGTCCAGCCTTATCATATATAGCTTTCTGATTATCAAGGATCATATTTAGCTTGTTTGAACTTAAGGTGAACTTATCTACTATAGATTTCAGTCTGTTAATTTCATCCTTAAAGTTTTGATTTTCTTGAATCAATGTGAATTTTTCAATTGAAAGAATTTCAGCTTGTTTCACTAAGGACTGATTTTTCAATTTCAGCTCTTTGTTTTTCTTCCCTAGTTTCTTTAATTCATCAATTGAATCATAGAAAGCTTCATGCAATTCTTCAAAAGTAAATTCACTAGTGGATTCAGAAGTTACCTCATTTTCATGTGCCATCAGGCACAGATTGGCTTGTTCGGTTGAGGTTTCCTCGTCGGAGCTTGAGTCATCACTCGCACTCCAGGTCGCCATCATTGCCTTCTTTTTGAATTTCTTTGGACCTTTCTTCAATTGAGGACATTCGGATCTGAAATGTCCTGGCTTCTTGCACTCATAGCATATAGGGGTTTGATCTTTCTCCTTTTCTATGCTTTGATCCCCTTTTGTAAATTTCTTTCTCATCCCCTGTTTCCTTTTTCTTAGAAACTTCTTGAATTTCCGGGTGATGAGAGCCATCTCTTCATCCTGATCTTCATCTTCAGAGTCATCTGTTTCATAATCAGGTGAAGTTGTGGATTTGAGGGCAATGGTTCTTTTCTTTTTGATTTCATCCTCTTGATGTTGCATCATGCTAAGTTCATGAGTCATCAAGGATCCAAGAAGCTCTTCTAGAGGTAGAGTGTTCAAGTCCTTTGCTTCTTGGATGGCAGTCACCTTGGCTTCCCAAGTTCTTGGCAGTGACCTGAGAATCTTCCTTACAAGTTCACTGTTAGTATAAGATTTGCCAAGACTCTTTAAACCATTGATTATATCAGTAAAACGAGTAAACATAGCAGTTATGGACTCATCATGCTCTATTTTGAATAATTCATATTTATGTACAAGCATGTTTATTTTAGACTCTTTTACTTGATTTGTTCCCTCATGGGTGACTTCTAACCTATTCCATATTTCTTTAGCAGATGCACAAGTAGAAATGCGATTAAATTCACTAGCATCTAGTGCACAATAAAGAACATTCATAGCTTTGGCATTTAATTGTGCCAATTTCTTGTCAACCTCATCCCATTCTTTCTCGGGTTTGGTTGACTCCTCACCATCTATAATCTTGGTGGGTGTGTGAGGACCATTCACTATGATACTCCACATATCATAGTCGAGTGCTTGTATGAAAATCTTCATCCGAGCTTTCCAATAGGTGTAATTAGACCCATTGAAAAGTGGAGGTCGGTTTGTTGATTGCCCCTCAGCTAGAGAAGTTCCAACATGGGTTGCCATAGATCTTTGGCTCTTTGATTGTTAGATCAAAGAAGGGCTAGAGCACTGGCTCTGATACCACTTGTTGCCCAGCTATGCAACCCAAGAGGGGGGGGTGAATTGGGTTTCTAAAAAATTTTAAGCCCAACAGATGACTTATGAAGAACGAAACAATGGCTTTAAATCAATATTAATTATCTAAAGTAGTATTGCAAGGATATAATAAAGAAATAAGATAAAGCGATAAAGCACACCACAAACACAAGGATTTATAGTGGTTCGGTGCTAACCTTGCACCTACATCCACTCCCCAAGATCCCACTTGGGAATTTTAATTCACTATCCTTTGTATTCAACCCGAATACAAAACGTCGGAAACTCCGACACTAGCTATCCCAAGCTAGAATACAGGACGTCGGAAACTCCGACCCTAGCTATCCCAAGCTAGAACACTTGTTTCCCGGGTACAAGCCAACCCAAAACACTCCGATTTCAGGTTCGGATCAACCTTTCCTTGTTTTGGAAATCCTCCAAAAACAAGAGCAAAAACTCACAAAGAGTAAGAATATTTAGAGCACAGATGAATACAATAACAGCTCCTTAAATGAGCAAATATAACAATAAAAGCTTTACTCAAATGAAGAACCCCTTTTTCAGATTTTTTCAAGATGAATGAACGGTTGAACGCTTGAGAAGAGGTTGATTGTTGATTGAAGATCTCTTGAAAGCTTTGAACGATCTCTAGATCAAGGTTGAAACGATAGGCGTGAAGAATTCTCTCCTTGAAAGATCTTCCTTTTCTCTTTCACAATCTCTCTGGTATATTGTGGATCCTCTCTCTTTTTCTCTATGGATATTTCGTTGATCTCAGGCTTTTTCTTGCAAATTTCGGATCCTCTCTTCTGTTCTTCTCTTTTTCCTCTCTTTTCTCTTCTCATTTGATTTCACGTTTGATCCGCTATTTAATCTGCAATTTCTTTCATCATTTAAAGCATTTTGTAGCATTAGAAGCAAGAGAAAACAATTTAGGTAGATAAAGAGCCGTTAGAGCAATTTTAGGAAGCATAAATGGCAATTAAAACGGGCAAAAAAATAGCCGTTGCTGACATTTCCCGTCGCAGGGGTCGACTCATGAGTCGACTCATGCTTCAGGAGTCGACTCATGAGTCGACTTCTGTTGCAACAGACCAGAAGATCTGATTTCTGAATTTTTCGGCTCAAATCAGCAGGGGTCGACTCATGAGTCGACTCATGCCTTGTGGGTCGACTCATGAGTCGACTCACAGGTCGTGCCAAGCCAAAAATCCAGCGTGCCATGGGAATTTTTTCGTGCCATTCAGCTCATAGTGCCATGAGTTGACTCATGAGTCGACTCATGCACTTCAAACCTTCATAACTTCAAAAGTATAAGTCCAAACACAATGAAATTTTCACCAATAGATTTCAAATCATTTGTTCTACCAAGTGGTACTATCAAATCAGGATTTTAGCAAAATTATGATTTTGCCCTTGAAGAGCATAAGGACTTTTTCAATTGTTTGTATCCCTTCAATCTGCTTTGTAATCATCAAAATCAATCTAGGAGCAACAAACACCATCTTGCGTGATCTGGTGTCTAGCTTGCTCCGCTTACCAGCTCCAATGTGCACATAGGTCGTGCACCCAAATACCTGTAGATGGCCCAGCCCAACTGTCCTCCCAGACCACACCTCCTCTTGAAGCCTGCCATCTAACCTTGTGTGAGGTGACTGATTGACCAAGTAACCCACTGCGTCAACTGTGTCAACCCAGAACGCCTTTGGAAGCCCTGCCTGCAGCCTCATGCATCGTGCCTTTTCCAGAAGTATTCTGTTCATCCTCTCGGCCACTCCATTCTGCTGTGGGGTCTCCTTAACTGAGAAGTGTCTCCTGATCCCACACTCTTCACAGTAATCCTGGAACTCTCTGCTGGTGTACTCCCTGCCATTGTCTGACCTCAGACACTTCACACTCCTCCCCTGCTCCTCCACCTCAGCTCTCTAGATTTTGAACTTGGTGAAGACCTCAGACTTCTCTCTTATGAAGTAAATCCAGAGTTTCCTTGAGAAATCATCAATCAGGGTCATGAAGTATCTGGCCCCATTCCTAGCTGAAACTGGAGCTGGTCCCCACACATCCGTGTGTACTAACTCTAGAGGGGCTGCACTGCAGGCTGTACTGATGTTGAACGAAACTCTCCTCTACTTTCCCATCTGGCAAGGCTCACAGATCTCTCCTGTAGCACCATCCTCTAGATCAGAGATGAGTCCTCTCCTGCTCAACTCCCTCAGCCCCTTGTCATCCATGTGGCCTAGGAGGTAGTGCCACATCCTGTAAGCCCCCTGCTGGTCCTGTGCTGCAGCTGCTGCATCAGACTCTCTGGTCACCACAGATCCCTCCATGCGATAGAGGTTATTGTCCAACCTCCTACCTCTCATCACTACCATAGCTCCATTGGAGATGTTCAGTACTTCGCTTCTAGCCCTACTACTGAAGCTGTATCCACTGCGCTCCAAGTAGCCTAGTGACACCAGATTCTTTTCCAGCTCTGGGACGTGCTTTACATTTGTCAATGTCCTCACAATTTCATCAAACATCCTCACCCTGACTGTCCCTATCCCAGCCACCTTGCAAGAATGATTGTCGCCTAGAGTCACTAATCCCTCATATGTCTTGGTGTATGTCGCAAACCAAGACCTATGTGGTGTGTAGTGATGTGAGCATGCAGAGTCTAGTGTCCACTCCTCTGTGTAATGCCTGTGACCATCTGATACCACAAGTAGATCATCCTCCACCTGTTGCCCAGCAACTGCACTCACTGATTCTGAGCCACTTCTTTCTCCCTTCTTGCTCTTCCATAGTGGACATTCCCGCTTGAAGTGCCCGAACTCATTGCACTTGCAGTATTTCATCTCTTTCTTTCCCTTCCTGGACTTGGATCGCCCCCTGGACTTGCTTCTGCCTCTGCCTCTACCTGTCCTCTCCCCTACTGTCAAACCCTCCTGGGGAGCCCGATCTCTGGTCAACTTTTTCCTTTGCTCATTAGACCTCAGCACCGAGACCATGTCCTCATATTCCAGAGTCTCCTTGCCGTAGAGCAGTGTAGTCACCAAAGAGTCATATGATCCTGACAGCGAACACAAAAGCAACAGGGACTTGTCCTCCTCATCCAGCTTCACCCCGATATTCATCAACTCTGTGTACAACTGGTCAAACCTCTGAATGTGGCCAATCACATCAGATCCCTCCTGCATCCGAAGACTGTACAATCTCTTCTTTAGCATTAGCTTGTTGCACATATTCTTCCCCATATACATGGTGTGCAACTTCGACCAAAGGTCCTTCGGGGTCTTTTCTTCCAGCACCGAATACAATGCCGCATCCGCCAAATATCCTTTGATCACCGAGCATGCTTTCTTCTCCAACGATGCCCACTGTCTATCTGTTATTTCCTCAGGCTTCTCATCCAAAGCCTGATCCAGATCTGCTTGCACCAGAAGATCCTCCATCCGAATTTTTCACATGAAAAAATTTCTCTTGCCATCAAACTTCTCGAAATTGACCTTCATATTGCTGCCCATGACTGGATCCAAGCCAAACAAGCAATATAAAATCAAGAAGTGTAGAATATACCTTGATGGTACCTTGTTGAAAATTTTCAGCACTTGGGATCTTCAACTTCTCGTGCAAGGAACCGCTTCCTCACCAATGTGGCTCTGATACCAACTATTGGAGCATAATCCCAGCTCCTCCCATGGACCTTGGGTGTAGCAGAACCAGCAACGAATAAATCTGGAGACTTCTGGACTCGATCGAAGGCCCTTGATGAAATCAGCCTGGTTGCTGTCTTCTTCATCAGCCTTTCGTTCCAGATGAAGAACGCCTCTAAGATCACCTCTAAAAAATCCAAGATCTGGTACCCAACCAGATCAGGCCTGGATCAAGGTCTTTCAATTCATAGATCTCGAATCAAGGTATTCTAGATAGGGAAGAAGGTAGATAGAACCAGACCTTATAGATCTGTCCTGCTGCAGTCTTTCCTGTAGATCTGTTGATGGAGATCTCACCCGCACCTCAAACAACCTCAGATCAACTCCAGATCTGAGAGAAACTTGTACCAACCTCATAGTAAGAGATTTTAAGTCCTGGACCTGATATTTGGGTGGCTGCAAGAGAGGGAGAGGCAATATGGTTGGCGGCACAAAGGGGGAGGGGCTCAAAACCCTAGCACCTCCCCTGCTTTTCCTGCCTTCTATGGACCTGGCGGCAAGAAACTCTAGGGTTTCTTGCTCCTGGGGAATGGAGAATAGCTGGAGAGAGAGGAAGAAGAGAGAGAGAGACTTGGGAGAAAGGGTTTTCGTATTCCTTGGCTTAATCAAACCTATATAGTGCATGTATATATAAACACAGGGTCAAGTGACCCAAACCCAAAACTCCCTTGACCAACTCTATGGGAGATTAGGTTAACCCAAGCCCATGTACACCCATGACTTGACCTAATCTCACCTATCCTGGGCTCAAACCTGGCTCATAAAGAGTTGGTCCCTTGAAACCCACATAACCTAGACCTCAAGAACCCGAAAGGCCCACAACCTTTCAACCTAGGGCCCAACTAGCCCTAGAGCCTCCATGAAGCCCTCATGAATGATGGACCTTAGCCTTAGCCTTGGTTTCCTGGGCCTTGGGCACACCACCTGGATCATAACAAATTCCATCTTAACTCACACACCGACTTCACAAATACTTGACTGTACCTAAAAACTTTTTGAACCTATATTAAAAATACAGGCAGTCCGACACCAAAGCACAGTGAGTTACTTGCAAGTCACCGTGGTGATCTCAGGTCGGAGGGACACTTATATCCATTGGCTTTAGCTAACTACTCTTGATAGTAGAATATTTATTGGTCACATTCAATATAGATGTACTCTTACATCTCACCTGGATGCCATACCAGTGTCTCCACACCACTTGGTTACGAGGACAACCAACGCATATGGCATACAGCGACCTTCACTTGATAAGTTATCATCCTTGTTAATAACTTATTATTTGATCGTGAATAATTTAAGAACCATCCGATAAATCCTCCTTTATCAATTGATTATAGTTCTAAAGACTTCATCATAATTTAGGAGTTTATTTAAGGAAGATAGAACTTTTATGATGAACCTACCAAATAACTATTGTTATTAGATAATTTATATACTAATTTCAATCATCTATCACTTAGATGATAGACTTTAGGATACATTTTCCAATAATAAATTCATTCATTGCCCTCTTCATGAAAGATACAAAGTTTATATAGGACCCTAAGGGTCCTATTTCTTTAGGAATCTCTTATCTTTTACAAAGAAAAAATCAGCCCTCCCATAAAAAAGTAAAGCATTATGTCTGGTTTTCAAACAAAGTAATCTATTATGGGAAAGAAATCAGCCCTTCAATAAAATAAGTAGATAGCCAAGAACTCTTAAAAAATTATAGGAAAGAAATGAAGCTCCATATGGATGCTTGATGCTTGGCACAACTTGGCATGAGGATCTTTGGGTACGGCATATGCTGGCATGCATATTTCCTCCCTGGGCATGTGGTGTTGGAATTCAAGATTCGAGGCATGCATGTGTATTTTAAAATTTTATTTTCTAAATACTATAACAGAATATAAGATTAAAATACTTTTAATCTGAATCATGCATGCATAAAAATATAAAACTACAAAAATCTAGTTTATGTGCTGAAATTGATATATGCTGAAATTCAGATTGTGATCAATTCACATACCTGTTTCGCAATCTTTTTCTTCAAATCTAGATCTGAAAGAGAAGAGATTTTCTTCAGCCGCACAAGTATCTGGCCTTTACGAGTATCCTCTTAGGATCAGTCTGAAATAGCTCTTTAGAAATTGAATTTTTTTCTAAGAAAATTTAGCCTGCTGAATCTGAATGAAGTCTGGATCGCGATCAACACTTAATCTCTTTCCTTGATCTTCTTCTTCTTCTCTTCTTAAACCTTTCTCCCTTTGTTTGTGCTGCTACCAGTAGGTAGAAACTAGCAAACAAGAGAGGCCAATCAGCCTTGGGCATGGAACAATGTGTGACGCCCCAAGTGAAGGGACATGTGGACGTCCAAGGGGAGGGGAGAAAGGAGAGGAAGAGAGGGCATGGGGGTTCTCCTTTGTGGTGTGTGGGGTGCTGGTTGGATGCTCTAGGGACCTTAAGGGAGGTTCCTTTAAATAGGCATAAGAATTGAATCTTATTCAATCTCATAATTCGAGTTCTACTTGTATTGGGTTTCCTAATAACTTAAGTTATCCACTTACTTTAGGAGACCCTTTAGGTGCCAACAATTGGAGTCCTTGCACCCATTATTTTACACCCCAAAATATACCCAAGGGACACCCCATATAAGATTAAGAGGCCCTCTAATCATAGGACATGCCTAACTGGATCAAATCAAGGTGGTGCCTAAGATAAACTATCCAAAAAATTAATTAGGGACTTGCACCCTAAATTCAATTGATCCAAAATCTTAGACACCCAACAATTGGAGGCTCATGAATCTAATTCATGTAGGTTATTAGCAGGTAATTAAGTTTAAATTATCTTATCAAATAAAAAATTCAAATAGAAAGAGAAATTGAGTCCAACCATATGCTAGCAAGGTTACTTTAAACCTAATCGGATTTCTCTAAACCCAATTGATACTTCATAAGTTCAATTACTAATTTCAGGCCTAATCCCTTTGTTGTGTAACCCTATAGGTTCAATTCTATCTAGTAGTGAGATATATAATGATCTCTATCAAAGTATCATTGAAACTCTTTTCAATGGGTCGAAATAATTTCACTCTAACTCATCAAGGATTGTCGATCCAGAACAACCTTAGTAAGCTCTCACAATCCACCAGTGATATCTAGCAGTATTTAGTGGCAATCCAGTAGAATTGAAATAAACCTCTAAGTATAGTTAATGTATGATTCAGTCCCTCTATCGTGAGTTTCGACTAGATGGCAGGTCATAGATAAATCGTCAAATCTCAACATCAGACATATAATAGATTTGATTGGCTCAAGTCCAGTTGTGACTTTTATAAAAAAAAAATTTTATCAATCACACTACTATGGCCATAGATTCTCAGACTTAGCTTCTCAAATCTCATAGGACTACTCCTTTCTACCAAAGTTGATAAATCCCATCTTGATGCACATCCTACTCCTACAGTGGATCAACTGTCATTAATATCCACTACAAGGGCTCATTGAGACCCATATTTATGTGTTATTCAAATTTCAGCATCCTCACTATGAACAGCAGCACCATCTTAGGTCAAAAGATTAGTCACACAATTACAGCATCGAGATGATTACTAGTGATCGAGTAGAAATCTAAGTGATCTCTCATATGGTCATGCTCAGTACTAGTTGTTCTCTAACAACTACCCGTACTCATCATCTAGTATTTCTATACTATAAACTAGAGATCCATCTATCTCGAAGGAAGCGATCTGTACATCAATCTATTCAGATCGATCACCATTCTCATGATGATTCTATGATTGAAAGTATTTAAGAATTAAATACATATCTCTAATTCTTAACACCTTGAGAATATATATCAAAACTAATTCCATGGATGATTCAAGGACACATCACACTAGAATAAAAAATAAATTTACTCTTTTATTGATCAAATCAATGTATTAAGTATAAAATTGTGTCCTAAATTTATTACAATATGTCAGCCATACTGGCTTCTAGGACATACATCTAACAATTTTTCACTTGGACTAAAGCCAATTGGTCACAAATCTAAGTCCCATCTTCTCAAGGTAGACTTTCATTTTTGATTGGCTCAACTGCTTAGTCAGCGGATCTACCACGTTGTCTACGGAGTCTACTCTTCGCACCTTGACAAATTTTTTTTCGAGGTAGTCACGTATGATATGATACCGTCACTCAATGTGCTTCGATTTTTGATGAGACCTCGACTCCTTAGCAAGTGTTATAGCTCCATTGTTATCACAATAGAGTGATATGGCATCCGATGTCATAACCCCAAGTTCTACGATGAATTTCTTGAACCAGAAGCCTTCCTTTGCAGCATCCGAAGCAGCGACATACTCAACCTCTATGGTCGAATATGCTATGATGGGTTGCTTGAAACTCTTCTAGCTAATTGCACCACCATTGTAAATAAACATGTATCCTGATGTAGACTTTCTATTATTAGGATCATATTTGAAGTCCGAGTCAGTGTATCCCTCAACTCGCAACTCAAAATTTCATCCAAAGATCAAAAATAAATTCTTAGTTCTTCTTAAGTACTTAAGGATATTCTTCACAGCTATCCGATGCTCTTCGTTTGGATTCAATTGATACCTGCTCGTGACATTCACAGCAAGGGCAATATCAGATTGAGTACATAGCATGACGTACATGAGGCTTTCTATTATCGAGGCATAAGGGATCCTACTCATATGCTGCACCTCTTCAGATGTGGTCGGACACATCATCTTGGAGAGATTAATACCATGCCTAAGAGGTAAAAATCTTCTTTTGGAGTTATCCATGCTGAACCTCTTTAGCACTTTCTCTATATACAGCTTTTATGATAAGTCTAGCATCCATTTAGGTCTATCCCTATAGACCTTTATTTTGAGAATATAGGATGCTTCTCCTAGGTCTTTTATGAAGAATTCTTTGGATAATCATCTTTTGACCATGGTCAGCATGGAAACATCATGCTCAATAAGGAGAATATCATTCACGTACAATACGAGAAATATTATCACGCTCCCATTGATCCTTTTATATACATATGATTTCTCTTTATTTTTGATGAAATCAAATAATTTAATTGCCTCATCAAAATGATGATTCTAACTCTGAGAAGCTTGCTTTAATCCATATATGGATTTTTGTAGCTTGCAGACTTTGTGATCACCATCACCAGATGTGAAAATCATAGGCTGCTCTATATAGATATCTTTCTCAAGATATCCATTCAGACAAGCAGTTTTCACATCCATGTACTAGATTTCATAGTTATAGTAAGATGCAATAACAAGTAAAGTGTGGATGAATTTCAGCATGGCTACAGATGAGAAGGTTTTTTGATAGTCAATATCCTCACACTAACTATGATCTTTAGCCACAAGCCTAGCTTTATAGGTCTCTATCTTACCATCGGTATTTTTTTTTTGTAGATCCATTTACACCCAATGGATACAATACCCTCTGGTGGATCCATTAAAATCCAGACTTAGTTTGAATATATTGAGTCAATTTCTGACTTCAGAGCATCTAACCATTTTTCGAAATCGATGTCAGACATCACCTCATCAAAGGTATTAGGATGATCATCATTACCCCTATCTTCCATAAAAAATATTTCCTTTACTTCCTTCGTAAGCATATCCATATACCTTTCAGGACGTCGGAAGACCCTACTAGATCTACGAGGTGGTAGAGGAACATCGACTACCGGCTCATGGATAATGGATTTCTGAGGATCTATAGCTCTTGGCTCTTCAGAGATCTTCTTTTCGAGCTCAACTAACCTCCCACTACCACCATCCTAGATAAACTACTTTTCTAGGAATATATCATTTTGACTCATAATCACATTGTGGTCATGTGGAAAATAGAAATAGTATTCCATGAATTTTTTAGGATACCCTATAAAATGAGCTATTACAGATCTATCTTCTAATTTATTTGCCATCTGTCTCTTGACATAGGTCGAACATCCCCAAGTCTAAAGATAATTTAGACTCAGCTTTTTACCGAATCATATCTCATACGATGTGGTAGGAACAAACTTTGATGGAACCCTATTCAACAGGTGAATTGCGGTTAACCAGATATGTCCTTAAAGATATAAAGATAGATCAATGAAGCTCATCATGGACCTGACCATATCCAATAAGGTCTTATTTCTCCTTTCGGATACCCCATTGAGCTGAGGTATTTCAAGAGGCATCCATTGAGAGACTATGCCGTTGTTCTTAAGATATCTCAAAAATTTTCGACTAAGATATTCACCTCTTCGATCAGATTGAAGAACCTTAATAGGTTTGCCTATTTGTTTATCGACTTTTTATCTGATTTTTTGAATCTTTCAAAGATCTCAGACTTGTATTTCATCAGATACATATATCCATACCTAGACAGATCATAAGTAAAGATAATGAAGTAGGTATAACCATCTCTGATCTACACATTAACTGATCCACACACATCGGTGTGTACCAGGGCAAGTAACTCAGTGGCCCTCTCCCCATATCCTATAAAGGATAACTTCATTATTTTTTCTCAAAAGCAAGACTCATAAGTTGGATACGACTCTGGATTAAGAGAACTAAGAATCCCATCCTTTTCCAATCTATTTATCCTATCCTCTCCAATATGGCCTAGTCTATGGTGCCATAAGTACTTCTAGTTAATATAATCTCTGGGTCTCTTTTGGCCTATGGCACTCACTATTTACTAGTTTAGATTCACATTCGCATCAACATGCAAGTGATAAAGACTGTCAATTAAAAGATCTTGTGCAATCAATTTATTTCGTAAATAAATGGAACAAAAGTTTTTATTGAAACTAATTTCAAAACCTTTCTGTGCTAGTATAGACATAAAAATCAAATTCTGACTAGCTATAGGAATATAATAACAGTCTTTTAAATCTAATCTAACACCAGATGGTAATTGAAGAGAGTAAGTGCCAACGGCCTCTATAGCAACCTTTGCTCCATTGTCGATCTGAAAGATCATGTCACCTTCCCTCAACCGCCTATTTTCTATCAGACCCTGCATTGAGGTACATATATGAGCACTCGAGCCAGAGTCTAATATCCAACTAGAAGTAGAAAAAATCATAAGGTTAGATTCAATTATGAGTATACTTTCGAAAAGTTTATCACCCTTTTTGGTCTTTAGGCTCTCTAGATATTTTGGACAGTTTCTTCTCAAGTAGCCTTCAGCATGACAGTAGAAATATTTTTTCTTTGCTTTGGCCTTGCTAGAAACTTCTTTCTTTGGCCTATTCTCTTTTTTCTGCTTCTTAGCGGATTTTGCCTTCTTCTTTCTAGTTGACTTTTTCTTGGAAGAAGTCCGCTCCACAACGAGAACAGTTCTCTTTGAACTCTTCAAGGTTCTCTCCGTAGTGACGAATATGTTGATTAGTTTGGGTATAGTGCAATCGAGCTTGTTTATATAAAAATTTACAATAAATTGACTATACGAATTTATAAGAGATTGAAGGATCAGATCCATCTGTAATTCTTTTTGCATTTCAAGCTTGAACTTTTCAAGCTCCTCAATATCCTTAATCACTGTCATACAGTGCTCATGGACTGACTGCTCTTCACGTATCTTCAGATTGAAGAGTCTTTTGGACACCTCAAAGCATGCTGTATGGCTCTGCTCACCATACAACTCTTATAGGTGAGTGATCATAGCCTTGACAGTAAGCATACGCTCATACTAGTTTTGCAACTCATTTGACATAGACGTCAGCACAGAACACTTAACTCGACTGTCTTCATCTGTCTACATCTCAAAAGCAACCCTTTGCTCAGTAGTAGGATGGTTTGATAACATTATAGATTTTTGATCGAGTATATGATCTAGTTTTTTAGAGATCAGGATAATTCTGAGGTTTATGAGTTAGTCTTTGTAATTGATATCGATCAAACGATTGATTTCAAGGATGCGGGCTAGAGGGTTTGAGGCTGCCATTGTTTAACTACGAGAGCAGAGATTCCAGTTAGACTTTTATACTTAATGATTATATTTGCTTCTAGGGACTTTAAGATGCAAACAATGGCTCCTACTAATTTATCGGATCCCTTCACTTTCTGGAAAGAAAATGAAAACCCTAACAGGATAAAAGATTCCTAGTGCGTGCTGCGGTCCCACCGATGACATACACCTCATCTAATAGTTATTGATAACATGCACACCGGTGCGTAAGTAACTCTTTGCCCAGATACTTCTCTAAGCATGTTGCAGTGACTTAGTCTCTAAGTCATATGGGCTCACCTAATAATTATTGCCCATACTTCTTAGTTAAGCCTGACCCATCGTTCACAAGCAGGTGCAAGACCGTCATTGGATCCCTCACCTAATAGTTATTCGGCCCAACTCCATCCTTATCCTAGAGCAATTTTTTGCTAATAGAGTGGTTGCGTGTTCCTAATGTAACTGAACCACTGTGACCAATTGAGAATAATCAACACTAGTAGCACGTCCACATATCTACAATGGTGGAAGATCAATGAACTTAATATTTATGGAAAGATTTAGGTTTAGATCTCACCTAATCAGTCATCATATGATCGATCTAATTGGCATGGGTTAATCAAACCACTATGCAACTCAATTTAAGACTCAATCTTTCAAATTGGCCAGATAAGTCAAGATCGGTGGGGGTCACCCCGTTCCTTTCCTTAGACCCCAATAAATTGGCTAGGTAAGCAAACAAAATCAATTAAATAATCATGTCTTATTAACTTGTCTTAGATACCAATAGGTCAATTGATCCAAACAGATTAACTCTAGCAAATCGAGCTCAAACCATCAAGCCAAATTAGGTCTTTTGATTAATCGATTCTACATATGGGACTTAAATAATTTGATCGATAATAATTGCATGATCTTATAACTTAATTGATCTGATCCTAATTAATACTTGATTTGGTTGGATTAATTACTTAATTGAATTAGACCCATATGACTTAAATCAAAAATCTTAGATGCAATCATATTACATGACCCAATTAATGATTTTTCTATAACCAAAATCCTTACGCACAAACACAAATTTCAAATTCTAAAATCAAATTTTAGATATAAATTCTTTGCATGAAAGTAAATTTTAAATCATGAAAATAATTTTCAGATTTAACATACAAATATATATCACATATATGCGTATAAAGTTTAGATCTACTACATGATATCATATATCTCATATACTAATCATAGATCATATCAAAAGTAAATTTATGATCTAAATATATAATCATATAATATATATATATGAATAAAAAATTTAGATCATATAAAATTTCAGATTTCATGCATGTATCTATGTATCATATAAATATAAACTTGAACTCTTTCTAGATCAAAATTCAGATCTAAGCATACTTTCACATATCAAATATATATTCTAAAATTAAATTTTAGATTCTAAAATTTATCTATACATATCATGTATCAAGAAAAAAATTATATTTTAAATTTTTTTTCAAAATATGTATGACAATTTCAGCAATATGAAACCTATGGCTCTGATACCATTGTTGGAATTCGAGATTTGGGACATGCATGTGTGTTTCAAAACTTTATTTTCTAAACACTGTAGTAGAATATAAGATTAAAATATTTTTAATCTGAATCATGCTTGCATAAAAATATAAAACCACAAGGATCTAGTTCATATGTTGAAATTGACATATGCTGAAATTCAGATTATGATCAATTCATATACCTATTTTGCAATCCTTTTCTTCAAATCTGAATCTGAAAGAGAAGAGATTTTCTTCTAGTTTCATAAGTATCCGACCTCTATAGGTATCCACTCAGGATCAGTCTAGAATAGTCTTCTATAAATTGAAATTTTTTTAAAAAAAAATTCAGCCTGCTAAATCTGAACGAAGTCTGGATCGCGATCAACACTTAATCTCTTTCCTTGATCTTCTTCTTCTCCTCTTCTCAAACCTTTCTTTCTTTGTTTGTGCTACTACCATCAGGTGAAAACCAGTAAATAAGAGAGGCCAATCAGCCTTGGGCGTGGAACAATGTGGGATGTCCCAAGTGAAGGGACATGTGGACGTCCAAGAAAGGTTAGAAGGGAGAGGAAGAGAGGGCATGGAGGTTCTCCTTTGTGGCATGTGGGGTGCTAGTTGGATGCTCTAGAGACTTTAGGAGAGGTCTCTTTAAATAGATATGAGAATTAAATCCTATTCAATCTCATTATATGAGTCTTACTTATATTAGGTTTTCTAATAACCTAAGTTATCCAACTTACTTTAGGAGACCCTTTAGGCACTAACAATTGGAGCTCTTCCACCTATTATTTCACACCCCAAAACACACCCAAGGGATACCTCATATAAAATCAAGAGGCCCTTTAATCATAGGACATGCCCAACTTGATCAAATCAAGGTGACGCCTAAGATAAACTATCAAAAAAATTAATTAGAGACTTGCACCCTAAATTCAATTGATCCAAAACTTTAGACACCCAACAATTGAAGTCTCATGAATTTAATTCATGTAGGTTATTAGTAGATAATTAAGTTTAAATTATCTTATCAAATAAAAAATCCAAATAGAAAGAGAAATTGGGTCCAACCATGTGCTAGCAAGATTACCTTGA
Organism: Elaeis guineensis; assembly: GCF_000442705.2. Lineage (NCBI taxonomy): Eukaryota > Viridiplantae > Streptophyta > Magnoliopsida > Arecales > Arecaceae > Elaeis > Elaeis guineensis. The sequence continues at coordinate 113,705,445 of NC_025998.2, read as the reverse complement.
ACCCAATCGGGTTTCCCTAAATCCAATTGATACTTCATAAGCTCAATTACTAATTTCAAGCTTAATCTCTTTGTTGTGTGATCTCATAGATTCAATTCTATCTGATAGTGAGATATATAATGATCTCTATCAAAGTATCATTGAAACTCTTTTCAATAGATCAGAATAATTCCACTCTAACTCATCAAGAATTATCGATCCAGAATAACTCTAGTGAGCTCTCACAATCCACTAATGATACCTAACAGTATGTAGTGGCAATCTAATAGAACTGAAATAAATCTCTAAGTGTAGTTAACATATGATTCAATCCCTCTATTATGAGTTTCGACTAAATGGCAGGTTATGGATAAATCGTCAAACCTCAACATCAGTCATATGATAGATTTGATTAGCTTAAGTCTAGTTGTGATTTTTATAGAAACTCTTTTCCATCAATCACACTACTGTGGTCACAAATTTTTGGACTTAATTTCTCAAATCTCATAGGACTACTCTTTTCTATCAAGATTGATAGATCCTATCTTGATGCACACCCTACTACAGTAGACCAACTATCATCAATATCTGCTACAAGAGCTCATTGAGATCCATGTTTATGTGTCAATTAAACTTCAGCAGTCTCACTACGAACAGCAGTGCCATCTCAGATCAAAAGACCAGTCACACAACTACAGCATCGAGATGATCACTAAAGATCGAGTAGAAATCTAAGTGATCTCTCATATAGTCATGCTCAGTGCTAGTTATTCTTTAATAACTACGTGCACTCATCATCCAGTGTCTCTACACTGTAGACTAGAAACTTATCTATTTCAAAAAAAATAATCTGTACATCAGTCTATCTAGATCGATCACCATCCTCATGATGATCCTATGATCGGAAGTATTTAGAAATAAATATATATCTCTAATTCTCAATATTTTGAGAATATGTATCAAAATTAATTTCATGAATGATTCAAAGACACATCACACTTGAATGAAAAATAAATTTATCCTTTTATTGATCAAATCAATGTATTAAGTATAAATTATATCTTAGATTTATTACAATGTGTCAGCCATATTGGCTTCTAGGACATACATCTAATATGTGGAGAGTTGTGGCTCCAAAGATGATGTGGACAAACCCAATATAAACCCAAGTATGGCCCTATAGATCCAAAACTAAATGTACTAAGAGAACTTTATTGACTGAAAATAAATGACTGAAGTTAAGTCAATTTAATGAGACTTCTTCAATCCAAATCAAATTCAAATCATATCGCCAACTTCTGATGGCTCTATTGTCAGCACCAATTCTCTCGAGATGGGAAGAACTCGATCCTGTCGAGTGTGAGTCGATTTCGCTCTGCTGATGCTCAAGTAAATTAAGATCAATGCACTGTAGCTCTTCTCAAGTGAAGTATTTTCAGACTCCGATCAATCTTGCCATCTGACCAAATACTACTGATAGCCTTGACTCCAAGTGGAGAGGATCTGATCATCTAAAATTTTCTCAATCTGATCATGTTTTCCTGACATTTTGGCTAGTGGACACTCAGGGACGGGCTCGCTCTCAAAGGTTGGTCCAAGCTCAAACGGCTTACTAGATATCCGAGTTGGCTCTTTATAGGCGACGAGATCTATAATGTTAAAAGTAGAGCTAATCTCAAAATTAGAAAGCAAGTCCACAACATACACATTCGGTCTGATTTTCTTTATGATCTTAAACGGACCTGCTCCTTAGGCATGTAACTTCTTCATGGTTCTAGATGGGAACCGTTCAGGCCTCAATCAAACTATCACATAGTCTCCCTCTGCATTCTATTTATAAACTTTATTGCTAATGCTAATTTTTTTACTGATCTTTTATGCAAACTCTTGACATGCTGTGCAAATGATCGACTCTATAGATTCAAAAATTCTAGCATGCATGGGCAGTGGGATGAGGTCTATTGATTTTCTAGGTTGATACCCATGAACTACTTCAAAAAGACTCATGCCAATGGACCTATTAATAGAGCTATTATATACAAATTTGACTTAGAGCAGTGAAAGATCCCAGTTACTCGTATGTTCCCCAATCGAGCAATGCAACAGATTTTCAAGACTCCTATTGACCACTTCGATCTTATCGTCCATTTGTGGGTGATAGGTAGAAAATATTTTAGTTTTGTGCTTAGAAGGTGCCATAGAGTTTTTCAAAAATAGCTCATAAATCTAACATTCCTATCAGATGCAATAGTTTTAGGCAATCCGTATGGTCCAACAATCTCATCAAAGTATATCCTTGTAACTTTCGATGCATTGGATGTTTGGCAACAGGACAAGAAATGGGTCATTTTTGAAAATCTATCTATAACTACTAGAACAGAATCATGCTTCCTAGCTATCTTCGGTAACCCCAAAATAAAATCCATACTAACATCTTGCCAAGGACAATCTGGTATAGGTAAGGATGTATATAGGCTGGTGTTTTATTTTCTCTACTTGGCCATGGCACACATTCTACACTGGACAACAATTTAGATGACATCTTTTTTCAAGCTTGGCCAAAAGAACTAAGCTTCTACCAACTCTATAGTTTTATTTCTACCAAAGTATCTAGCTAATCCTCTAACATGTAGTTCCGAAACTAAAAAATCTCTTAAAGATATATAAGGGACACACAGCCTAGTTTTTCTAAATAGATAACTATTCTAAAGGATGTATTCACTATATTCTTTAGATGGCCCTTTACGTAAAGCGGTAAGTATGCTACCAAAATCTGGACACTCCTCATAATCTTTTTTAACCTTATCAAAACCAACAACTTCTATACTAACGGTGGATAGCAAAATATGACGATGACTTAGGGCATCAACAGTGCGATTCTCTACACCCGCACGGTGTTCAAAACAAAAGTATAAGCTTGCAAAATCTCGACCACCTACCATGTCTATGATTCAGTTTCTTCTAAAAATTCATGAATCGGAGGGCCTCATGGTTAAAGTACAAAATAAATTCTTGCAATAGTAGGTAAGGTCTCCAGTATCTTAAAGCTTGGATTACCACATAAAACTCTTTATTATAAGTAGAATACTTGAGTTTAGAATCATTAACTTTCTCGCTAAAGTATGCTATCGGATGATCTTCTTGACTAAGAATATCACCAATCCCAACTCCTGATGCATCACATGCTACTTCAAAAATCTTAAAAAAATTAGGTAGACATAAGATTGGGGCATGGGTCATCTTGTCCTTAATATCTACGAAGGCTTTATTGGCTGCCCTAGTCCATTCAAAATCTTCCTTTCTAATGCAGTCAGTGATGGGAGCGACTATGGTGCTAAATCTTTTTATGAACCTATGGTAAAAGATTTTTAATCTATGAAAACTATGCATGTCATGCACACTCTTGAGTACCAACCACTCAACTACTGCTCTAATCTTTTCAGAGTCAACAAACACACCATCGGGGGTAACAAAAAAATCTAAGAAGATGACATGGTCTTTCATGAAAGCGCACTTCTTAGGATTGGCAAATAAGCTTTCTAATTCAAAAACTTGGCACACTCTTCGGAGATGGTCTAGATGGTTCTCTCTAGTTTGACTATAAATCATCATGTCATCAAAGTATATGACTACAAACACTCCTATAAACAATCATAATACTTGGGTCATCAATCTTATGAAAGTACTAGGAGTATTGGATAATATAAATGGTATCACCATCCACTCATATAAACCATCTTTCATCTTAAAAGTAGCTTTTCACTCATCTTCCAATCTAATCCTTACTTGATGGTAACCACTCTTAAGATCAATCTTAGAAAAAATAGTGGCTCCGACCATCATATCTAGCATATCATCTAATCTAGGGATGGAGAAGTGGTGCTTAATGGTGATTTTATTAATGACATGGCTATTTATGCACAACCTCTATGTACTATCCTTTTTTAGAGTCAATAGTACAAGAACCTTACAAGGACTCAAACTCTCTCTCACGATTTTTTTTTTATCAGCTCTCAAACTTGTCTTTGTAGCTCGACATGCTCAGTAGGGTTCAACCTATAGTGGGGTAAATTAGGTAGGATAGATCCAAGAACTAAATCAATGGTGTGTTGATATTTTTCATAGGTGGTAAGTAATCTGGAAGATCCTCAGGGAAGACATCATGAAACTCACTAAGAAGGCTAGCTACTTTCTTGAGATAATCAATTTTAAGATTTTCACAAACTTCTCTCACAGCAAGCATCCAAATTGATGATCCTTCACTCATGGTCATCTCTAATTCTTTAGCACCTAATAGATGGAGGCTTTTCTTCCCAATATTTTCTTTTAGTCCATCGCCTATCTTTCTATTGGTAGCCTTAGGTGAGGAAGGATTAATTATGATTTTCTTACCCTGATGAGTAAAACTACAGGAGTTGGTTCTACCATAAATTGTAACATCATTGTCAAATAGCCAAAGCCGACCTAATATGATACTTTCAACTTCCATGGATAAGACATCACATCAAATATGATCCTAGTAAGAATGAAGCTGAATGAAAATATGACATCTAAATTTGATGGGAATAGAGGAGGATCTATCTAGGATACACGGTATGGATTGGGATGATCTATAGGAGTTAATCATAATCACTTAATCAGGTCGATGGAGATGATGTTGATACAGCTATCGCTATCAATGATCACTTGATAAATTTTATCATCAAATTTTATGAAGGTATAGAAAATAGAGGTCTTATGTCAGTCTTCACTTTTCTTGATCTATTGTAGAATATACCTAACGACTCCAAGCCTAAGGTCTGACTCGGATGCAACATAACCTAGCATGTCCTCAGTACTCTCAAACTACTCGACTAAGTCTGGATCAGCTTTATAAACTTTTTTCTCAATATTTTTTAGGGTTTCTTTCTTTAATTCTTCTACTAATAATGATTGGTTGGGGCATTGTGCAGCAAAGTGACCATAACCGTAGCACTTGAAGCAATGGGATCGAGAACTACTTTTTGATAACTCTCCTATAGCTTCTTTTCCTTTATCTTCTTTTCTCTCAATAGGATTTGTAGGTTGACGTCTATTATTAGGAGCCTGGCTAATATTGGGTCTCGATCTAGAAGGGGTTGCTCGACTGGATTCAGGATGAAGGAGAGTCGAATATCTAGAAAACCTCTCAAAGTTTAAGGTAAGTTAATAAGCTTATTCTAACATGGTTACCTCTCGTAAAAGAGCTCATGCTGGATATCCTCTTGTAATCCAACTCTAAATCTAGACAAGATAACAATTCTATCTTCGGCTACTCGATATCTTATAAGATACTCATCAAATCTCGTGATGTACTCAGTGATCGATCTATTTTCTTGAGTAGGTCTCTACCATTGATCTAAAAGTCTTTGTTGGCAGGAGATGGGGAGGTACTTCTATCTGAGTTTATCTTTCATCTCATCACAAGCTTCTATTGGGTCTTGTTTTCTCTCGTTAAGAAAATGCTCAATACTTTTCTAATAAAGTTAGGCTTATCTAACCATCTTCATCCTAACAAATCTAACTCTCCTTGCTTCAGACATTTTGTGCCATCCAAAGTAGTGGTTCATGCCCGATTCTCAATCTAGGTACTCTCTCAGATCTAAACAACCCTCAAAACTTATGACTTCAACCTTCACATTCCTAAAGATATGCTCATCATGGTCGAATTGATTATGGTGCGGGCATGCCCCTATAGGTCGATCTAGATCTAGGCTCCTATCTCTCTGTCCTATAAATAGTCGGAGAGACTCAAGTTTAGATTGTTTTTACCTAGCTTCTTTTAATACTACTATTCTCTTATTCATGACTTTCATAAAATTTTTCATATCATCAAACTTTTCAGTCAGAGTATTAATGATGGCTGCTATATTGGGATCCATGTTGGTGTTGGATGGAGAAGTAGGATATTGGTATCGGATACCTGATCTAGTGGTCATGCAAATCTAGGATACAAGAATAAAGTACAGTAAGAAAATTAAAATATTTGAAAATAAATTATGAAATTTAAAGTATAAAAATTTAACTTATAGAAATTTAAATTACTTAATTTAAACTAAAGCCCTAATCAACCAACTCTGATATCAAATTGATGCGGGACAATCCTAACGAAAAGAGAAAAGAAATCAATCCTAATGATTAAGCTCTCTTCTATTCATCAATAACAAATCACGTCTGGTCAGGAGCATCATTATTCCTAGGACAGACAGTATAGTTGTCTATACTCTGCTCAAGAAACGTGATTGATTGATACGAGATCGATACGAGATCAATCTAAATGACGTAGATGAATGCCATTCTAAAGATCAAAAAATAACTAGTAATAAGAAAGTACATAAACAGATAGCAAAAATTAAACATACACACAAGTAAATGTAAAAAAAATATGAATGGGATGAGAGAGAGTAAAATATTAAATTCATGAGAAAATTTGAGAAGATGATAAGAATTCAGATCGTGGTAGTTAAAAAATTATTCTGATTAGGGTTCTTAATCTTTTAACTAAACAGATCCATTGATAAAGAACTAGATCTTCACCAACATCGGATCTAATAGAAAAAATGAAAATCAAAGATCAACTGAAAAAGAACGAAGGTCCTTGGCAGCATATGATCTGTAGAAAAAGGAATCATTTTTTTCTCTCATCACGATAGATGGGAATCCTAGAGGAGATAGATCTTCTTTTGGTAGGTAGGCTTATGTGGATAGATGGTGGAGTCAAATCGAGATCATAGGAATACTGGATTTTAAGTAGATGAAGATTAAAGAGATAAGAAAGAAAATGGGCCTCACACTCTCTCCTTGTGGGGTGACTTTGGGTCTCACTATTGGAAATTATGTCTAAAACTAATCATGTGATGATTGAATTCCTCTTTGTATATAAATTATTGATTGATAAATAAATATTATTTTGATATTATTCATTACAAAGTTACATCTTCCTTGTAGAACTCTTCTATTGTGATGAAGTTCTTAGAATTTTATTAGTGAACAATAAAGAGAGAATTTATCGTATAGTTCTTAAACATGTTCGTGATCAAATGATACGTCATTACAGGATAATGACGTTTATCAAGTGAAGGTCGTTGTGTACTATTTGGGTTGGTTGTCCTCTTAACCAAGGAGTGTGGTGACACTGATATGGCATACAGATGAGATGTAGGAGTACATCATCACGAAACAAATGACTCACTTACTGAGTATTCTATTGTCAAGAGCTAGTCACAAAGCGTATGAGCATAAATATCTCTTAAACCTGAGATCACCATAGTGACTTATAAGTAACTCACTATACTTTGATGTCAGACTATCTGAATTTCTAATGCAGTGATAGAAGACTATTGGGTACAATCAATTACTTGTAAAGTCTGTGTGTGGATCAAGATAGGATTGACCCCTCCGGATTATAGGAGCTAATGTATCACTGTATTTTAATTTAATAAAATCTTGATCAGGATAATCCATGGATGAATTTGAAAGATTGAAATATAATGTGGATGAAACACTCCAGATTGACAGTTAACCTAAGATCATCCTAGAGTATTCAGGATCAAAGGGATAAATTATGCAGTAACCATATGCATAAATTCTAAAATATATTTTTATGATAATTTGACCTATCCAGATATCAAAAATTATTGCTAGAAGGTAGTTTCGATTAGTACAAAAATTGATTCCTGTATTATCGACTGTGTTTCAACCTATGGAGTCACGCACATAAGTCAGACAATATAGAAAAGTATTGACCTATGTTTATATATCTAATTTGGAAGTACTTGACTTAATTGAACATATAAACTAACTTGATTGAAAATTAAATTATGGGTCAAAGGAGATTGAAGAGTTGATTATGTCTAGCTAACACTATACATAAGGTTCATATTCAATCCTAGGGATGAACAGTTCTTGATCTATGATCCAAGAAGCCTATGAGAGATTTGATTAAAGTGCTAATTTATTTTAAATTAGATTTTAATTAATTAAACTTAATTAGATTCAAAATTTTAAGTTAGACTTAATCCAAAAGTTCTAAAGAGTTTAGGATTGACAGTCTTTCAAAATTATTTTGAACCAACTTCGAATTAGATTTCAATTGGATCTTTTTTGGATGAGATCCTTGAAATTCTACTTTCACTGGGGCTCTCTCACTCCCTAGCTGACCAGCACTTGATATGGTGCTGGTTGTGGGCCGTCCCACATGGGTGTGGGTGTGGGTGCAAAGTGGACGCCATATGTTGTGCCAATCCTATCTCAAATGGAAGTCTTTCTTTAATAAATAGTAGACTAATTGAAAGCATGTTTGAATTAGAAGTCCTATATTTATTGGGTCATGAGAATCATCTATAAATAAAGAGGGTCTCTACTTATAGATGCGTAGTATAGAAATCAGATTGAGAGAAGAGAAAAAGAGAGAGAGCTTGTGGGCGCCTCTTCCTTTTGGCGTGTCCTCCTCTTTGCCACCCCCTCTTCTTCTTGGCATGGTACCTTCTTGGGCGTCCTCTTTACTGGTGTGAAGGGTCACACCAGTGCCTCTCCTCCCTCTTTTAGTGGCCTTGTGAAGGTGCTTTGATCAAGAGATTCATCCCACTTTTCTGTGTTGCCTGATGTGCACGAGAAGTAGAGGATCTACGGTTCCAGGCCTATGCGAAGGTTGAATCTAGATTTTAGAGATTTGATCTCCAATTCTACTATAATCTAAGTAAAAATTTGATCTTTATTCATATAGATTGATAGAAAATTTTTAGATACAATCCTGGTTATCCATGAGATATAGGTTTCTTTTCCTTTAATTGGTATCAGAGCTAGGCTTTGATACATAGATGCATAATTAAATTTTTTTAAATTATTTATATATTATATATAATTAAAACTTTATGTTAAATATTAAATCTAATTTAAATTTATTTAAATAAAATTTTTGATCTAATTTGATTGGATTTGATGAACCCAATCAATGGTTGATTAAGGTTGTTATAAGTTTGTTATAACAGAATTTTATTATCACTAAATTTTTATTGCAATAATAATCTGATTTAAAATTTATTTAAAATTTATTTTAATAAAATTTTAATTTTGTTATTTTGGTTATGAAGTGGGACATATTTCAGATTTGAATTTGATCTATTTTGATAGATATTTATATCTAAATTCTAACCAAATTTAGCACTACACCAAAACAGATTTAACTAAAAATTTAGTCATTATGCGTTCATATTTACATCTAATTATTTTTTTATATGATATCAGATCTAAAATTAATATTTTATAATCAGCATAAGATATATTTCAGATCTGATATGATGTATATGATATATCAAATCTAATTAGATTAGATGAAGAATATGATTGAAAAGATCAAAGACATATTCATGACATAAATTATTTTATCAAAATTATATGTCGATGTGATTACATATGAAATTAGATTTTAGATCTTAGTCGCCTGATACTCAGATTGATGAGATCACCAGACCATCTAGTCATAAGAGATCGAAGAGATTAATCTCTCTCTCTTGCCCATTCGGTGGGTTCTTTTATAACGTGTAGGGGTGCCATTGTGATCCGATTTTATGAAGAAAAAAAGTGAATAGATTTTTTTAAATTATTTTAATTATAAATATATTTAGATTAGATCTAAAATAATTTATGATTCATTATAATAAGTTAAATTTAGATATAAAATTATTTTAGAATCTGAATAGCATGTTACATAAGATGTAATCAATATTGATCTAAAAGTTGTAATGATGTATGAGATGTATGTATGAAGTTTAGATCATACCTATGTATATTTAATTATTAAATATATTATAAAAATTTATTTTTATGAATTAAAATGTATGGTATGCTTCATCTGAAATCTTGATAGAATAGTTCTACAGACTGAAACACACATTTCACATACTTAATTTTGAATTAAGTTTAAATGATCTAGATTTGAGAATTAAAAATTATTAAGACACCACATAAAATGATGGGCAAAGGGTTAGCATGAGTCAGGTCCTTCTAATGGGTTAGACCTAGGGTTAGAAATACATATAGACCAAGTAAAGAAATTAGTTAAATCTAATCAAGTATTGAATTAGATTAGGTCATAATTTTTCTAGATCAATCTCAATAGTTGAAGTTTGATCAAGTTCATATTTTTGACCTTAATAAATAGACCATGGTCATAGCTCCATGGTTGAGCCTGAATTTTCTGATGGACTAAATCGAAACTAATTAACCAGTTGGTGTCTAAGGTAAGTCCGACAAATTTGATCAAGTGATTTTTAATTGGGAGCTATTCACCTAGATGCATCTATAGTGAGTTAATTGCACATCTCTCCCACTGATCTCACTCACCTGGCCAATATGATGGATTGTGTTTTGATTAGGTCACTAGTCGATTTGAGCAAACCCATGCCATCAAGGTTAATCAATGAGACTGATTTAGGTGTCTTTAGATCAATTTGTGTCTAATTCTCTACATGACTTGGTGAAGTTAGTGGGAGGATTTATAACTTGCAGGTCAACTTCTTCTCTTATTTTTATGTCAATAAAATTAAAATTTCTAAATTATTAGGTTCATAAAATGATATAGTTATGGTGATAACTTGTTCATAGCCTCCTATTAAGGTGCATGATAATGAGTACAATATTTCAAATAGGTATTGAAGGTACCACACGCCTAGTGTCTATTAGACATTGGAATTATCATTCAACATATGACTGTCTTATTCTACATTCAAATCAATGCTCAGGTTGGCCAAGCCACACTCAGACTTGGACATCCATTTGTTGGGTGCACCTGGTGTCATCATGTTAATGGTTGGACCTAACTAGGATTTTTAATAGAGGCGACACGCTTGCTGAAGGGATGCCTGAGGCAAAACCTAATTGCTAGAAGTTGTTTGGAGAAATAATTAGTTATGAACCTACCATAAATGCACTAGGGTTGTTCGAGCCACACTCAAATTTGAATGTAGTCTATGCGGATTCTGGTATCCACTAAAGAATTAATATAATTTTTTGAATTGAAGATAGAGGCTACCAATTCATACAAAATAGTGGGAGAACTTTTAAACTAAAGTCCATGTCTTTAGGATTAAAAAGTAATTCATATACTAATAGGCTTTTATTTTTTCTTTCAGTTATAACCAACACATTATTCCTCTGTTCACTGTTGGATAGCGATAAGCTCACCAGACCCAACTTGAATAGTTAGTATCAAAAGTTAAAGATCATCTTGGATCACGAGAGAATACTATACGTCCTTATGGATGAAGCACCTGAAGAACCTGTGCCAATGCTACTTATGCCACAAGAGACACTTACATGAAGTGGCTCAATAACCAAATGACTGTGCATTGTGTGATGAGGGCAGCTATGAATGATAAACTTAGTCATAAGTTCAAAGATGTACAGCCTAAGCAGATCATTCAAATATTGAATGAATCCTTCGGCACCCCTGAGGATGCGGAGAGATACAAAATCTCCTACACAGTGTTCAATGCCCAAATGCGAGGAGGACTTCAGTCACCGATTATGTATTATATATGATTAAATAGATTGAATGCCTGAGCAAACTTGACTTTCTGTTGCATGAACAGTTAGGCAAAGATACTATCCTCAACTCGCTACCAAAATCCTACCTATCATTTCTCAGTCATTACAGAATGATGAAGTCTGCAATGAACTACCATAGTTTGCTAGGATTACTGTAGACTTTTGAGAAGGACAATCAGCTCCAAAAAGAATCGATGCATATTATGGGAGGTACGTCTGCAAGTCATCGATCCTTTAGGAGAGAAAAGAAGAAGAAGATGTAGAAATTCTATGCCGCCAATCTTAAGCAGAGCAAAACATCAAAAATTGACAAGAGCTAGGTAGAATGCTTCTTTTGTAAGAAGTTAGATCATTAGAAGAGGAATTGTCCTGCTTACATAGCCACCCTTGACCTAAAAAAGCCTAAGAACAAGAGAAAGAAGCAAACGGTTGCTTCGCAAAGTACTTATATGATAACTCCTTGTAATTTTTTTGTTTGTGATACTACTACCTGGATATTGGATACTGAATGTCTGATTAATATATGTAATTCATTGTAGGGACTGCAGATAAGTAGAAAGTTTCGAGAGGGTGAGCGGTTCCTGAACGTTGGAGATAGAAGCCTTGTTCCAGTTCTGATCTTGAAAACTTTACAACTTATCTTCGAGTCCAGTAGTGTCATGTTAGATGATTGTTGTTATTATCCTTCCTTTTCAATGAATATCATCTCTATGGGCCTTTTGGCCAAACTTGATTTTAAGTTTATAATAAAGGATGATTTTTGTGATATCATTATGAATGATACTATAATTATATGAAGATAATTAAGACATGGCATATACATAATATCATGATCTATTGGTGTAATGTACACATCCAGTAAACTCTCTAAATTAGATAATGCCAATAAATCCTACCTTTTGCATTGTAGGCTTGGTTATATGAACAAGAATAGGATCGACAGGTTAATTAAGGAGCGTGTCCTTAAAATAGATGATTGTGAATTATTACCTATCTGTAAATCTTGTCTACTTGATAAGATGACTAAGTCATCTTTTAAAAAAAAAAAGTGAAAGAGCCAACGATATCCTAGGTCTAATACATACTGATGCATGCGGATCTATGAACATAAGTACCAGAGGAGGATACCACTACTTCATTACGTTTATAGACGACCTATCAAGGTATGGATATATCTATCTTATAAAGTATAAATTAGAATCATTTAAAATATTCAAATAATTCTGTACTGAAATAGAGAAATAGATTGGGAAGAGTATTAAGACCCTTCGATCATATCGAGGAGGTGAATACCTCATCAGTGATTTTCTGACATATATAGAAGAGAATAAAATTTTCTCACAGTGGACCCCTCTTGGAACACTACAACATAACAGGATGTCAGAAAGGAGGAATCGAACCTTGTTAGACATGGTCTGATCCATGATGGGCTTTACAAGTCTGTCAATCTTCTTTTGGAGATATGCTCTAGAAACTACCTGCTATATTTTAAATAAGGTGCAAGCAAGTCTATCGATAAAAATTCGTATGAGATATGGACTTGGCATAAGCCGATGCTTAGGGTCTAGGGGTATCCAGCTTATGTCAAAAGTTTAAAAACAGATAAGCTTGGGCCTAAGTTCAATAGATGCTTGTTCGTAGAGTACCCAAAGAAAACTAAAGGGTACTACTTCTACCTCACTGCAGAGCAAAAAGTATTTGTTAGTAGCAGGACAGTCTTTTTGAAAAAGAAGTTTCTTAGAGAAGGAGCTAATGCCTGTAAAATTGAACTTGATAAAGTTCAAGAGGTGAAAGGACCGACACACACAAAATTATATTTGATTAGAGAATCGAATCTGGAGTCAGTAAAGGTGCCATTAAGGAGATCTGATAGAGTATCACATCAACAGAACGATACTACAATTTTTTGATCCAAGACGGTGATCCGATCAAACTTGATGAGAATGATAAGAATCCGATCACCTATATGAAAGTCATGCAAAGGCCTGACTCCCAAAAATGGCTTGAGGCCATGAAGTCCGAGATGGAGGCCATGAAGTCCGAGATCAATGGCGTATGGATACTAGTTGATCTGTCCAAAGGGAGAAAATTCATAGGGTGTAAATAGATTTTTAAGAAAAAAAGAGAAGCAGATGAAAAGGTAGAGACCTATAAAGCCCATCTAGTTGTCAAAGGTTATCATCAGCATTATGGTATTGACTATGACAAGATGTTCTCTCCTGTGGCAATGCTCAAGTCCATCCAAATTATGCTTGCTATAGCTGCACACTTAGATTATGAAATCTGACAAATAGATGTAAAAATTACTTTTCTTAATAAAACGTTGGAAGAAGAAGTGAATATAATACAGTCTGAAAGATTCACATCCACAGATGAATCGAAAGTATACAAGCTAAATAGGTCTATTTATAAACTTAAACGGGCATCTAGGAGTTGGAACATGTATTTTGATAAGGTGATTAAAACGTATGACTTCATTAAGAACAGAGAAGAGCCATGCATCTATAAGTAGGTTACTGATTCTGTTATCATCTTCTTTATACTGTATATGGATAACATACTGTTACTAAGAAATGACATCCCGAGTTTGTAGAGTATGAAGCTATGGTTATTATCATAGTTCTTCATGAAGGACTTGAGAGAAGTATCCTACAACCTAAGAATGAAGATCTATAGGAATAGATCTAGAAGGTTGCTTGAATTCTCCCAATCTACATGCATCGATATCATATTGAAGTAGTTTAACATAGAGAATTCCAAAGTAGGCTATCTTTCGATAGGTCATGAAATTATTCTCTCCAAGAAAGATTATCCGACAATCCCTGAGGAGAGAGAGCATATGAGTAGAATACCATATGCTTCGACAGTGGGATCTATCATGTACGCCATGATGTGTACAAGGTCAGATGTAGCCTATTCACTAGAGGTAATGAGTAGGGACCAGTCTGATCCGGATGAAAACTATTGAAAGATTGTGAAGGCAATCCTTAAGTATTTAAGAAATACTAAAGATCAATGGCTTATCTATGGAGATACTGACTTGAAACTTGTGAGATATACTGATTTCAATTTTTAGTCAGATTGTGATGACAGCAGAAGCATGTGGGGCTACGTATTTACCTTGAATGGAGAAGTTGTTTGCTAGAAGAGTTTCAAGCAACATACTGTGGCTGATTCAGTATGCGAAGTAGAATACAATGCTGTATCGAATGTTGCAAAGGAGGCGGTGTGCTTATAGAAATTCATCATCGAGCTGGGAGTTACACCTTCTATTGATGGCCTTGTCCTACTGTATTGTGACAGCTCTGGTGCCATAGCTTAGATGAAAGAATCAAAGTCACACCAGCGCACCAAGCATATTCTACACCACTATTACCTGGTATGAGAGGTTGTGAATCAAGGTGACGTTGAGCTTCAGAAGATCAACAGAAAGGAGAATCTAGCCAATCCCTTTACTAAAACTCTTAGGATCAAAGAGTTCGATGACTTCAAATAAAAGATGGGTAGAAAATACTGCCCCGATTGGTTTTAATCCAAGTGAAAGTTATTAAAAATTATGTCATAAAATCAATCATGTGACAATTGAGTTCCTCTTTGTATATGAATCATTGATTGATAAATAAAAATTATTTTGGTATTATTCATCACAAAGTTATATCTTCCTTATAGAAGTCTTATGTTGTGATGAAGTCCTTAGAATTATATTAGTGAACAATAAAAAGAAGATTTATCGTATAGTTCCTAAACATATTCGCAACCATATGATATGTTATTATAGGATGGAGACATTTATCGAGTGGAGGTCATTGTATGTCATATGGGTTGGTTGTCCTCTTAACCAAAAAGTATGGTGACACTGGTATAGCATACAGGTGAGATGTAGGAGTACATCATCACTGAATAAGTGACTCACCTACTGAGCATTCTGCTGTCAAGAGCTGCTCGCAAAGCATATGGGTATAAGTGCCCCTTAGACCTAAGATCACCATAGTGGCTTGCAAGCAACTCACTATGCTTTGGTGCCGGACTATCTAGGTTTCTAATGCAGTGATAGAAGGCTACTCGGTACAATCAAGTACTTGTGAAGTCTGTGTGTGGATCAAAATATGATTGATCCCTCCAGATTATAAGAGCTGATGTATCACTATATTTTAATTTTGTAAAATTTTGATCAGGATAATCCATGAGATAGATTTGAAAGATTGAAATACAATGTGGATGAAACACTCCGGATTGATAGTTAACTCGAGATCATTCTAGAGCATTTAGGATCAAAGAGATGAATTATACAGTAATCATATGCATAGGTTCTAAAATATTTTTTTATGATAATTCGATCTATTTGAGCATCGAGAACCATTGCTAGATGGGAGCTTCGATTAGTACGAGAATCGGTTCCTATGGTATCGGCTTAGTATTTGAACCAATGGAAAAGTATAGAAAAATATAGAAAAGTATAGAAAAGTATTGACCTATGTTTATATGTCCAATTTAGAAGTATTTGACTTGATTGAATATATAAACTAACTTGATTGAGAATTAAATTATGGATCAAACAGGATTGAAGAGTTGACTATGTTTAGCTAGCACTACATATGAGGTTTAGGTTCAATCTTGGAGATGAACAGTTCTTGATCTATGATCCAAGAAGCCTATAAGAGATTAGATTAAAGTATTAATTAATTTCAGATTAGATCTGAATTAATTAGACTTAGTTGGGTTCAAAATTTTAAGTTAGACTTGGTTCAAAAGTTCTAAAAAATTTAGGATTGATAGCCTTTCGAAATTATTTTGAACCAGCTTCGACTTGGATTTGAATTAGACCCTTTTTGGATGATATCCTTAGATTCCTACTTCCACTGAGACTCTCTCACTCCTTGGCCAACTAGCACCTGGTATGATGCTGGTTGTGGGCCGTCCCACATGGGTGTGGGCCGTCCCACATGGGTGAGGGTGCGGGTGCAAAGTGGGCGCCATATGTGGTGCCAATCCTATCTCAAGTGAGAGTCCTTCTTTGATAAGTAGTGGACTGATTCAAAGTATGTTTGAATTAGGAGTCCTATACTTATTGGATCATAGAAATCATCTATAAATAGAGAGAGTCTCTACCTATGGAGGTATAGCATAGAAATCAGATTGAGAGAAGAGAGAAAGAGAGAGAGAGGCATGAGCTTGTGGGCGCCTTTTCCCTTTGGCGTGTACTTCTTTTTGCCACCTCCTCTTCTTCTTGGCATGAGCCCTTCTTGGGCATCCTCTTTGTTGGTGTGAAAGGTCACACCAGTACCTCTCCTCCCTCCTTTGGTGGCCTTGTGAAGGTGCTTTGATCAGGAGATTCATCCCACTTTCCTACGTTGCCTGACGTGCGCACGAAATAAACGGTTTGCAGTTCCAAGCCTATGCGAAGGTTGAATCTAGATTCTAGAGATTTGATCCCTAATTCTACTATAATCTAGGTAAGGATTTGATCCTTATTCATATAGATTTATAAAAAAATTTTGGATGTAATCTTGGTTATCCGTGAGAAATCGGTTTCTTTCCCTTCAATTAGTATCAGAGCCAGATTTTGATATATAGATGAATAACTAAATTTTTTTAGATTATTTATATATTGTATATAATTAAAATTTTATGTTAAATTTTAAATCTAATTTAAATCTATTTAAATAAAATTTTTGATTTGATTTTGATTGGATTAGATGAATCTAATAAATGGTTGATTAAGGTTGTTATAAGTTTGTTATAACAAAATTTTATTATTACTGAATTATTGTCATAATAATAATCTAATTTAAAATTTATTTTAAATTTATTTTAATAATAATTTAACATTATTATTTTGGTTATGAAGTGAGATATATTTTAGATCTGAATTTGATCCATTTTGATAGATATTTAGATCTGAATTCTAATAAAATTTAGCACTACACTAAAATAGATTTAACTAGAAATTTAGATATTATGCATTCATATTTGCATCTAATTAATTTTCTACATGATATCAGATTTGATATTGATGTTTTATAGTCAGCATAAGATGTGTTTCAGATCTGATATGATATATATGATGTATCAAATCAAATTAGATTAATGAAGAATATAATTGATAAGATCAAGGACATATTCATGATATAAATTATTTTATCAAAATTGTATGTTGATGTGATTATATATGAAATTAGATTTAGATCTTAATAGCCTAGTACTCAAATTGATGAGATCACTAGACCATCCGATCATAAGAGATCGAAAAAATTAATCTCTCTTTCTTATCCATTCGATGGGTTCTCTTATGACTTGTAAGGGTGCCATTGTGATCCAATTTCATGAAGAAGAAAAGCAAATAAATTCTTATGAATTATTTTGATCATAAATATATTTAGATAGATCTAAAATAATTTATGATTTATTACAATAAGCTAAATTCAGATATAAAATTATTTTAGAATCTAAATAGCATGTTATATAAGATATAATCAGTATTGATCTAAAAGTTTTTATGATACATGAGATATATGTATAAAGTTTAGACCATATCTATGCATGTTTAATTGTTAAACATATTATAAAAATTTATTTTTATGAATTGAATAATATGATATGCTTCAATTGAAACTCTGGTAGAATAATTTTACAGACTAAAATACATCTTTCATATACTTAATTTTGAATTAAATTTGAATGATCTAGATTTAAAAATTAAATATCATTAAGACACCACATAAAATAATAGACAAAGGGTTAGCATGAGTCAGATCCTTCTAATGGGTTAGACCTAGGGTTAGAAACATATATGAATCAATTAGAAAAATTGGTTAAATCTAATCAAGTGTGAATTAGATTAGGTCAGAATTTCTCTAGATCAACCTCAATAGTTAAAGTTTGATCAAGTCCATATTTTGACCTTAATAAATAAACCATGATCATGGCTCCATGGTTGAGCTCGAATCTTCTAGTGGACTAAATCGAAACTAATTAATCAATTGGTGTCTAAGGTAAGTCTGACATATTCGATCAAGTGATTTTTAAATGAGAGCTATTTATCTACATGCATCTACGATGAGTTAATGACATATCCCTCTCACTGATCTCACTTACCTGACCAATATGATGGATTGTGTTTTGATTAGATCACTAGTCAATTTGAGCAAACCCATGCCATCAAAGTTAATCAGTGTGACTAATTTAGATATCTTTAGACTAGCTTGTGTCTAATCCTCTACATAACTTGGTGAAGTCAGTGAGAGAATTTGTAACTTGCAGGTCAACTTCTTCTCTTATTCTTTAGTCAATGAAATCAAATCTTCTAAATTATTAGGTTTATAAAATGATACAGTTATTGTGATAACTTTTTCATAGCCTCCCATTAAGATATGTGATAATGAGTCCAATATTTCAAATAGGTATTGGAGGTGCCACATGCCTAGTGTCTATTGGATATTGAAATTATCATTCATCATATGATCATCTTGTTGTACCTTCAGATCAATACTCAGATTGGTCGAGCCACACTCAGGCCTAGACATCCATTTGTTGGATGCACTTGATGTCGTCATGTTAATGATTGGATCTAATCAAGATTTTCAGTAGAGGCACCACACACCTGCTAAAGGGATGCCTGGGGCAAAACCTAATTACTAAAAATTATTTAGAAAAATAATTGGTTATGAACCTACCCATGGATGCACTAGAGTTGGTCGAGCCACACTCGAGCTTGATTGTAGTCTGTTTGGATTCTAGTACCCCTAAGGAATTAATGTAATTCTTCAAATTGAAGATAGAGGCCATCAATTCGTACAAAATAGTAGAAAAATTTTTAGACTAAAATCCATATCTTTAGAATTAAAAAGTAATTCATATTCTAATAGATTTTTATTTTTTTTTCTATTATGGCCAACACACTATCCCTACATTCACTGTTAGACAGTGATAAGCTGATCAAATCCAACTTCGATGGCTGGTATCGAAAGTTGAAGATCGTTTTGAAATATGAGAGAATACTATATGTCCTTACGGATGAGGCACCTGAAGAACCTGCTACCAATCCTACTCATGTTGCAAGAGACACTTACATGAAGTGGCTCAATAACCGAACGACTATGTGTTGTGTGATGAGGGCAGCTATGAACAATAAACTTAGCCATTCTTCGAAGATGCACAGTCTGAGCAGATCATTCAAATATTAAATGAATCCTTTGGCACCCTTAAGGATGCGGAGAGACACAAAATCTCCTACGTAGTGTTCAATGCCTATATGCGAGAGGAGGCTTCAGTCACCAATCATGTATTGTACATGATTGAGTAGATTGAATGCATGACCAAACTTGACTTTCCGTTACATGAACAGTTAGGCAAAGATGCTATCCTCAACTCGCTATCGAAATCCTATCTATCCTTTCTCAATCATTACAGAATGACAAAATCTGTAGTGAACTACTATAGTTTGCTAGGATTACTACAAACTTTTGAGAAGGACCACCAGCTTCAAAAGGAGCTGGTGCATATTGTGAAAAGTATATTTGCAGGTCATCGATCCTCTAAGAGAGAAAAGAAGAAGAAAGTACAAAAATCTCATGCTGTCGATCCTAAGTAGAGTAAAATATCAAAAGTTGATAAGAGCCAGGCAGAATACCTTTTTTGCAAGAAGCTGGATCATTGAAAAAAAAATTATCCTGCTTACATAGCCATCCTTGACCCAAACAGACCTAAGAACAAAAGAAAGAAGCAAATGGTTGTTTCGCAAAGTACTTATATAATAATTTCTTATAATTTCTCTGTTTGTGATACTACTACCTGGGTATTGGATATCAAAAATTTAATTAATATATACAATTCATTGCAGAGACTGCAGATAAGTAGAAATTTTTGAGAGAGCGAGCGGTTCCTGAATATTAAAGATGGAAGCCTTGTTCCAAAGTTTTGAGAGAGCGAGTGGTTCCTAAATATTAAAGATGAAGCCTTGTTCCAATTCTGGCCTTGAAAATTTTACAGCTTATCTTCAAGTCTAGTAGTGTTATATTAGATGATTGTCATTATTATTCTTTCTTTTTGATGGATGTCATCTCTGTAGCTCTTTTGGCCAAACTTAGTTTTAAAATTATAATAAAGGATAATTTTTGTGATATCATTATGAATAACATTACAATTATACGAAGATAATTAAGACATGGCATATACACAATATCATGGCTTGTTGGTGTAATGTACACATCCAGTAAACACCCTAAATTAGATAATGTCAGTGAATCCTACCTTTGGCATTGTAGACTTGATCATGTGAACAAGAATAGGATCGACAAGTTAATCAAGAAGTGTATCCTTGAAATAGATAATTGTGAATCATTACCTATCTGTGAATCCTGTCTGCTTAGTAAGATGACTAAGTCACCTTTTAAAGAAAAAGGTGAAAGAGCCAACAATGTCTTAGGACTAATACATACTGATGTGTGTAGACCTATGAACATAAGTGCCAAAAGAAGATACTACTACTTCATTATATTTACAGACGACCTATCGAGGTTTGGGTATATCTATCTTATGAAGCATAAATCAGAATCATTTGATATATTCAAATAATTTTATACTGAACTAGAGAAATAGATTGGGAAGAGTATTAAGACTCTTCAATCAAACCAAGGAGGTGAATACCTTACCAGTGACTTTTTGATATATCTAGAAGAGAATGGGATTCTCTCACAGTAGATCCCTCTTGGAATATCACAACATAATGGGATGTCAGAAAGAAGAAATCAAACCTTATTAGATATGGTCCAATCCATGATGGACTTTGTGAGTCTACCAATCTCTTTTTGGAGATATGCTCTAGAAATTATCTACTACATTTTGAATAAGGTGCTGAGCAAGTCTATCGATAAAACTCCGTATGAGATATGGACTGGGCGTAAGCCGGTGCTCTCACATCTTAGGGTCTAAGAGTGTCCAGCTTATGTCAAGCATTTAAAGATAGATAAGCTTGGATCTAAGTTCGATAGATGCTTATTTGTAGGATACTCAAAGAAAATTAAAGGGTACTACTTCTACCTCACTGTAGAGCAAAAGGTGTTTGTCAATAGTAAAATAGTCTTTTTGAAAAAGAAGTTTCTTAGAGAAAGAGCTAATACCTATAAAATTAAACTTGATGAAGTTCAAGAGGTAGAAGGATCAATACACACAGAATTGAATTTAATTGGAGAATTGAATCCAGAGCTAGTTGAGGCACCATTAAGGAGATCCAATAGAGTACCGCATCAGTCAGATAGATACTATGATTTCTTGATCCAAGATAGTGATCTCATCAAACTGGATGAGAATGATGAGGATCTGATCACCTATATGGAAGCCATGCAAAGGCCCGACTCTTAGAAATGGCTTGAGATCATGAAGTTTGAGATGGAGTCCATGGAGATCAATGGTGTATGGACACTAGTTGATCTGTCCAAAGGGATAAAATCCATAGTGTAAATAAATTTTTTTAAAAAAAAAGAGCGGACAGGAAAGTAGAGATCTATAAAATCTATCTAGTTATCAAAGGTTATCATTAGTATTATGATATTGACTATGATGAGATGTTCTATCCTGTGGCAAAACTTAAATCCATCCAGATTATACTAGCTGTAGCTACACACTTAGATTGTGAAATCTGATAAATGAATGTCAAAATTATTTTTCTTAATGGGAAACTGAAAGAAGTGGTGTATATGATACAACCTGAATGGTTCACATCTATAGACAAGTTAAAAGTGTGCAAGCTAAATAGGTCTATTTATGGACTTAAGCAGACGTCTAGGAGTTAGAACATGCATTTTGATAAGGTGATCAAAATGTATGGCTTCGATAGGAATGGAGAAAAGCCTTTCATCTACAAGTGGGCTATTGATTCTGTTGTCATCTTTTTTGTACTGTATATGGATGATATACTATTACTAGAAAATGACATCCTGACTTTGCAGAGTGTGAAGCTGTGGTTATCATCATAGTTCTTTATGAAAGACTTGGGAGAAGCATCCTATATCCTAAGGATGAAGATCTATAGGGATAGATCTAGAGAGTTGCTTGGATTGTCCCAACTACGTATATCGATACCATATTGAAGCAGTTCAACATGAAGAATTTCAAGAGAGGCTATCTTCTGATAGATCATAAAATTATTCTCTCCAAGAAGGATTGTCCGACAACCCTTGAGGAGAGAAAGCGTATGAGTAGAATACCATATGCTTTGATAGTGGGATCTATCATATACGCTATGACATGTATGAGATTGGATGTGGCCTATTCATTAGGGGTAGTGAGTAGGTACCAGTCTGATCCGATGAGAACCATTGGAAGGTTGTGATGGCAATCCTTAAGTATTTAAAAAATACTAAAGACCAATGGCTTATCTATGGAGATATTGACCTAAAACTTGTGTGATATATTGATTTTAGTTTTCAGTTAGATTATGATGATAGCAGAAGCATGTCGAGCTACGTATTTACCTTGAATGGAGGAGCTATTTGCTGGAAGAGTTTCTAGCAATATACTGTGGCCAATTCAGTATACGAAGTAAAATACAATGCTTCATCGGATGCTGCAAAGGAGGCGATGTGGTTGCAAAAATTCATCATCGAGCTGGAAGTTATACCTTCTATTAATAGCCTTGTCCTGCTGTATTGTGACAGCTCTGGTGTCATAGCTCAAGTGATAGAACCAAGTCACACCAGCACACCAAACATATTCTGTGCCGCTATCACTTGGTATGAGAGATCGTGAATCGAGATGACATCGAGCTTCAGAAGATCGATAGAAAGGAGAACCTAGTCGATCTTTTTACTAAAACTCTCAGGATCAAAGAGTTCGATGACTTCAAATAGAAGATGGGTGTAAGATACTGATCCAATTGGCTTTAGTTCAAGTGAGAGTTGTTGGAACTTGTGTCCTAAAACTAATCGTGTGACAATTGAGTTTCTCTTCGTATATGAATTATTGATTGATAAATAAAAATTATTTTCATATTATTCATCACAAAGTTATATCTTCCTTCTAGAATTCTTATATTGTGATGAAGTCCTTAAAACTATATTAGTGAATGATAAAGAGAGGATTTATAGTATAGTTCTTTAATATGTTCATGACCAAATGATACGTCATTATAGGATAATGATGTTTATCGAGTGGAGGTCATTGTGTGCTACATGGGTTGGTTGTCCTCTGAACTAAGGAGTGTGGTGACACAGGTATGGCATACAGGTGAGATGTAGGAGTATATCATCACTGAATAAATAACTCACCTGCTGAGCATTTTACGATCAAGAGCTGCTCGCAAAGTATATAGACATAAGTATCCCTCAGACCTGAGAATACTATAATGACTTACAAGCAACTCACTATGTTTTGGTGTCGAACTATCTGAATTTCTAATGCAGTGATGAAAGGCTACTGGGTAGTATCAAGTACTTGCAAAATCTATATGTGGATCAAGATGGGATTGACCCCTCTAAAAGATTTGAATTTAGTAAAATCTTGGTTAGGATAATCTATGAGATAGATTTGAAAGATTGAAATATAATATAGATGAAACACTCCACATTGACAGTTAACTCGAGATCATCCTAGAGCATTCAGGGTCAAAGGGATGAATTGTGCGGTAACCATATACATTGGTTCTGAAATATTTTCTTACGATAATTCGACTTGTCCAGACATCGAGAACCATTACTAGATGGTAGCTTCGATTAGTACAGAAATCGATTCCTGTGCTACCGACTTAGTATTTGAACCTATGAAGTCATGCACACAAGTCAGATAATGTAGGAAAGTATTGACCTATGTTTATATGTCCAATTTGAAAGTACTTGACTTGATTGAAAATATAAACTAACTTGATTAAGAATTAAGTTATAGATCAAATGAGATTGAAGAGTTGACTATGTCTAGCTAGCACTACATATGAGGTTCAGATTCAATTTCGGAGATGAACAGTTCTTGATCTTTGATCCAAGAAGCCTATGAGAGATTAGATTAAAGTGTTAATTAATTTTAGATTAGATTTGAATTAATTAGACTTAATTGGGTTCAAAATTTTAAGTTAGACTTGATCCAAAAGTCCTAAAGAGTTTAGGATTGACAGTCTTTCGAAATTATTTCGAACCAGCTTTGAATTAGATTCAAATTAGATCCTTTTTGGATGAGATCCTTGGAGTCCTACTTCCACTGGGACTCTCTTACTCTTTGGCTAACCAGCACCTGGTATGGTGCGGGTTGTGAGCCATTCCACATGGGTGTGGGCGTGGGTGCAAAGTGGGCGCCATATGTGGCGCCAATCCTATCTCAAGTGGGAGTCCTTCTTTGATAAATAGTGGATTGATTCAAAGCATATTTGAATTAGGAGTCCTATACTTATTGAGTTATGAGAATTATCTATAAATAGAGAAGGTCTCTACTTATGGATGCATAGCATAGAAATCAGATTGAGAGAAGAGAGAAAGAGAGAGAGAGAGGCGTGAGCTGTGGGTGCCTCTTCCCTTTGGTGTGTCCTCCTCTTTGCCGCCTTCTCTGCTTGTTGGCGTGGGCCCTTCTTGGGTGTCCTCTTTGCTGGTGTGAAGGGTCATATCGGCACCTCTCCTCCCTCCTTTGGTGACCTTACGAAGGTGCTTTGATCAGAAGATTCATCCTGCTTTTCTGTATTGTCTGGCGTGCGCATGAAGTAAAGGGTCCGCAGTTTCAGGTCTACATGAAGGTTGAATCTAGATTTCGAAGATTTGATCCCCAATTTCACTATAAATTTATAGAAAATTTTTAGATGCAACCCTGGTTATCCATGAGAAATAGGTTTCTTTCCCTTCACTCACACCCTATCTCTTTGAGAGAGATTGACATAAGTATTTATGGGATTTGTAAAATCATTCATTGCTCTCTTTATGAAAGATACAAAGGATGATATAAGATCCTAGGGATCCTATTTCTTTAGGAATCTCTTATCTTTTACAAGAAAAAAATCAGCCCTCCCACAAAAAAATAATATATTATGTCTGGTTTCCAAACAAAGTAATCTATCATGGAAAAGAAATCAGCCCTTCAACAAAATAAGTAGGTAGCCAAGAACTCTTAAGAAATCTTAGGGAAGAAATAAAAATCCATGTGTGCGCTTGATGGTTAGCACAACTGAAGAAAATTTGTACGGTAGTACAGTACATGCAATTTTAAAATTTTATGCAGTAGAAATAGTAAATTAAATAATTTAATCCTAATCACATATATAAGATCTAATCTTAAACTACCACATAAAAAATTTTTATATAAAAAATATATATTTTAGATCTAAAAATAAAAATTACATCGATCTCATCGATGCTGAAATTCTAGATCTAACTATTACATCTATCATAAAAATCAAAATAAGTTAGAGATCGTTACCAAATAAATTTAGATCTTGATCACCTCTGGTCCAATGGTTGGAAAAGATGTTTCTCAGGTCACTCACAGCCACATGAAATCATTTGGCCTCTATAGAAAAATTCACGTGAAGACTGACGCAGATCAAGGGCTCGGAGATGCTAATCTACAAACAACTTTGACAGCTGATCTCTTCCTTCTTCTACAAGCATCTTGGACACTCTAAAGTGATAGAGGACCTGGAGGAGGAAGAGAGGAGGAGGAGAAGGGGCTCTAAAAATAAAAAAAATTATATGAGAATTAATCATGGGATGTCCAAGAGAGGGGTCCCCTTTTTATAGACTAGGAATTGGGACTTTCCAAGAAAGGGTGCCATAAATCAATGCCAAAACCCCCTTTTGGCATCCCTAAAAATTTTAAAAAAATCTTTAGGACATGGAGAAGGAATTAGGAGTCTCACATGCCAAAGAATTCCTCAAAAAAAATAAAAAAAAATTAATATGGTATAAATAATATATCATATACGAAAAATCTCTTTCTTAGTCTACATCTTATCTCTAATTCGGATCGCATTCGAATTAGGCAAGAGATAATATTATGACTCATCAGTTATTGTCGCCTACCCTTATTGGATCCTCTCTCATGATGTCAAAAATCACAAATCCAATTAGGCATGGATAAATTGGCATAGATCTTGATGTGGTGCAAAAGATAAGGATAAAATCCTAGTTTGACTCGGACTCTTCATTTCTAATTCAATTCTAATCCAAATCAAATTTGAATTAAAAATACTGATAGAAATGAACCTAATCAAATTAAAAATCTAAATATCTCATTAAATTCTTAATCCAAATAGGAATTAGTTGAGTCCAAATCCTGATCGAATTAGGATCATATTTCTCTTTAAATCAGGTTTGATCATATCAATCCCAATCTGAGTCGAACTGAATCTAATTCAATTAGACTTGTTCCAAAGCTCTTTACTCAATCAAATTGAATCAATTAGTAATCAAATTAATAATTAATTCTTTATAAATGATAGAGTCTCAGTCTCAGTGGGACTCTCCCATAGAGTCCTAGTCTAAGTAGAACTTTTCACCAGAGTCACAATCCAATTGGACTCTTCAGCCATCAGATCTGATCAAATTTTCTAATGCGTGTGACCCCATAGATTCGAACCTAAGCCGATAGCATAGGAATAACTTTCTATACCAATCGATGTAACCATCTAGCAATGATGACCCAACGATCGAATAAGTCGAAGTGTTACAAGGCAACCTTCTAGAACCTACTGACATATGGTTACCGTATAATTCATTCCTTTGACCCAAATGCTTAAGATGATGTAGGGTTTAACTGTCAACCCTAATTAAGTCAACCATATTATATTTCAATCTTTTAAATCTATCTCATGGATTATCTTGGCCAAGATTTTACTAAATTGAAATACACTGATGCATATCTCCTACCAATTCAAAGGGGTCAATTTCATCTTGACTCACACATTGACTTGATAAGACTTGACTGCATCCAGTATCCTTCCATCACTTAGTTAAAAACTCAGATAATCTGATACTAAAATACAGTGAGTTACTTACAAGTCACTGTGGTGGTCTCAGATCGAAGGAATACTTGTACCCATATCCTTCATGAGCTACTCTTGACAGTAGAGTACTCGGTATATGATCACGTTTGATGCGAATATACTTCTACATTCCATCTGCATGCCATAACAGTATCTCCACACTCCTTGGTTAAGAGAACAACCAACTCATATGGCACACAATGATCTACACTTGATATTGCTATCGTCCTATTAATAGCGTATCGTTTGGTCGCGAACATTTTTAAAGACTTAACAACAAATCCTCCTTTGTCGATTAATAATAGTCCTAAGGACTTCATTATGACATAGGAGTTCAAAGATGGTTAATTTATAATAAAAATATCAAATAATTTTTATTAATAAAAATTTATATACAATTTACAAGATGAGCATAATCATCTAACGATTAACTTTGGGATACATTTTTCAACAACTCCCACTTGGACTAAAGCCAATCATTATACCCATCTACGATTGATAGTCATCGAACTCCTTGATTCTGAGAGCTTTAGTAAATGGGTTAGCCAGATTCTCCTTTTCATCGATCTTCTGAAGGTCGATGTCACTTCGAACCATGATCTCTCGGATAAGGTGATAGCGATGCAGAATATGTTTGGTGTGCTAATGGGATCTCGGCTCCTTAGCTTGAGCAATGGCTCCAGTATTGTCATAGTATAACAAGACAGGGCCATCAACGGAGGGTGTCACTCCGAGCTCGTCGATAAACTTCCACAACCATATGCTTCTTTCGCAGCATCGGATGCCATGATATACTTTGCTTTGCAAATAGAGTCTGCCACAGTATTCTGTTTGAAACGTTTCCAGCAGATTGCTCCACTATTTAGGATAAAAATATAACCCGATGCACTATTACTATCATCATGGTCTGACCGAAAGCTAGAGTCGGTGTACCCCACAAGTTTCAAGTCAGTTTCACTATACACAAGCCACTGGTCTTTAGTATTTCTCAAATACTTAAGAATGATCTTTACGATCTTCCAGTGATTTTCTCTTGGATCAGATTGGTAGCTACTTATTATCCCTAATAAGTATGCCATGTCTGATCTCGTACATGTTATGACATACATAATAGAATCCACTGTCGAAGCATATGGAACTCTACTCATATGCTCTCTCTCTTGAAGAGTTATCAGACAATCTCCTTTTGAAAGAAAATTTTTTGGATCTATCGGAAGATAGCCTTTCTTGAAATTCTCCATATTGAACTGTTTCAGCATAGTATCTATGTACGTGGATTAGGAGAGCCCGAGTAGCCTCTTAGATCTATCCCTATAGATCTTCATCCCTAGGATATAGGCTGCTTCTCCCAGATCTTTCATGGAGAATTGTGACGACAGCCATACTTTTATACTCTATAATGCAGAGATATCATTTTTGATTATGAGAATATCATCCACATACAACATAAGAAATACCATTATTGAACCATTTGCCCACTTATATATGCAGGATTCCTCTCCATTCCTAACGAAGCCATACGTTCTAATTACTTTATCAAAACGTATGTTCTAACTTCGAGATGCTTGCTTCAATTCATAAATGGATCTCTGAAGCTTGCACACTTTGGACTCATCTGTGGATATGAACCCTTCATGTTGTATCATATACACCTCTTCGTTTAGCTCTTCATTTAGGAAAGCTATCTTCACATTCATTTGCCAGACTTCATAGTCCAGATATGCTACTATCGCAAGCATGATCCAAATAGATTTAAGCATTGCCACAGGAGAAAATATCTCATCACAATCAATACCATAACGCTGACGATAATCTTTGACAACCAAACGAGCTTTATAGATCTCCATCTTTTCGTCTGCGCCCCTCTTCCTCTTGAAGACCCACTTACACCCTATGGGTTTAACCCCTTCAGGTGGATCAACTAATGTCCATACATCATTGACCTTTATGGACTCTATTTCGAATCTTATGGCTTCAAGCCATTTATCAGAGTTGGATCTCTGCATTGTATCCATGTAGGTGATCGGATCCTCATCGTTCTCATCGAGTTTGACAGGATCCCTATCTCGGACCAAGAAACCTAAGTATCTGTCTGACTGATGCGGTACTCTATCAGATCAGCTTAAGGATGTTGTTCATTGGGCTCTAGGTTTGATCTCATGAAATTCAGTTCAGATTCAATCATTGGTGTTGGTTCTTCTACCTGTCGAACTTCATCAAACTCGATTTTAGAGGCACTCACTCCTTCACTAAGGAATTCTTTTTTCAAAAAGTGTGCCTTACTATTGACAAACACCTTTTGTTCAGCAGGCAGATAAAAGTAATATCCTCTCATTCTCTTGGGATACCCTACGAATTATACTTATCAGACCTAGGACTGACCTTGTCAGTTTGTAATCATTTAACATAAGTCGGATACCCTCAAATCCTAAAGTAAGAGAGATTCGGCCTACGCGTCCTGACCATATCTCATATAGTGCCTTACTAACTGACTTGCTTGAAATATTATTGAGCACAAGATAGACTGTTTCAAGTGCATATCCTCAAAAGGAGATTGACAGAGTTGCAAACCCCATCATGGACCGAACCATATCCAACAAAATTCGATTCCTCCTTTTTGAGACGCCATTATGCTGTGGTGTCCTTAGAGAGGTTTATTGGGAGAGAATCCTATTCTCTCCTAGATATGTCAGAAATTCACTGAAAAGGTATTCACCTCCTCGATCAGATCGAAGAGTTTTAATACCTTTTTCAGTTTGTTTCTCTACTTCATTACGGAACCGTTTGAACATTTTAAACAATTCAGACTTGTGTTTCATCAAGTAGACGTACCCATACCTAGATAGGTCATCTATAAATGTGATGAAGTAGCTATACCCTCCTCTGGCACATGTGCTCATGGGTATATATACATCAGTATGTATCAGACCCAGCACATCACTGGCTCATTCACCTTTTTCAGTAAAAAGTGACTTGATCATCTTTCTAAGCAAACAAGACTCACAGGTAGGTAATGATTCATAATCGTGTTTATCAAAAATTTTTTCTTGAGCTAACATGTTCATCCTGTTCTTGTTGATATGACCTAGCCTACAATGCCAAAGATAGGCATCTGTGACATCATCTATTCTAGGGCATTTATTTAAAATGTATATTACATTAAGCCTAGATATAATATAGATACCATTGTTCAACTGTCCACGTAAAATTGTAACACTATTTAAAATGATATCACAAAAAAAAATTTTTATTGATATTTCATAATTTGAATTGGCCAAAAGACCTACAAAAATAATATTTAAAAGAAAACTAGGACAGTAATGACACTCATTAAGAATAATATATGAGACTTGAATACAAGCTTGATGATTCCTAAAGCTAGAACTGGAACTGATCTTCCATCTTCAATATTCAGGAATCTCTTGCCTTCTCCAAATCTTTTAGTGACCTGAAGACCCTGCAACGAATTGCAAATATGAATATGGCTTTCGGTATCCAATATCCAAATCATTGTATCTATAAGAGAGAAGTTACAAGATGTTATCACATAAGTACCTTATCCAGTAACTGATTGCTTCTTCTTCTTTGGCCTGTTCGGATCAAGAGAAGCGATATACTGAGGACAGTTCCTCTTCCAGTGATCCTGCTTCTTGCAAAAGAAGCATTCTGTCTGACTTTATCAGCCTTGAACTTGAATTTCTGGGACTGACTCCCAGCACCAGGCACCTTCATATTCTATTTCTTTTTTTCTTTCTTAAAGGGACGATGACTATCCGAAGAAGATCCTCCCACTAGATTCACTATCTTCTTATGGAACTGGTGATCTTTCTCAAAAGTCTATAGCAACCCCAACAGATTGTGGTAGTTGATTATAGGCTTCATCATTCTGAAATGACTGAGGAATGGTAGGTAGGACTTAGGTAGAGAGTTCAGGATCGCATCCTTCTCCAGCTGTTCATGCAAAGGGAAGCTGAGTTTGCTCAATTTTTTAATCTACTCAATCATGTACAATATATGATCCATAACAGATGCACCATCCCTCATCCAGATATTGAAAATGATGCAACTAGTCTTGTGCTGCTCAATGTTGTTAGGAGTACCAAAGGAATCCCTCAATATTTGAAGCATTTTCTCTGGTTGAGCTCTTCAAACTTTTGGTTGAACTCATCGTTCATGGAGGCCCGCATGATGCAATGAATTATGGTGCAGTCGTTGAGCCGCTTCAAATAAGTATCTTGAACCACTCCTCGGGCATTAGGAGCAGGCTCCTCAGGTGCTGGATCCGTTATCACATAAAGAATCCACTCATGCTCCAGGATAATCTTTAACTTTCAATATCAATTATCGAAATTTGATCCGATAAGCTTCTCACTATTCAACAGTGATCGGAGCGATAAGTTTGAGGCCATATCTGCACACACAAAGAAAGTACAAAGTCTAATTAGTATATGAGTTATTTATTAATCCTAAAGATTTGAACTTTAGTCTAAAGGTCCTCTCACTATTTTATGCGAATTGATAGCCTCTACCTCCAATTCAAAGAATTACCTCAATTTCTTAGCGGGTACTAGAATCCACACAGACTATATATAGGCTCGAGGATGGCTCGATCAGTCCATATGCACCTATGGGTAAGTTCTCAATCAATTATTTCTCCAAATAACTTCTAGTATTTAATTTAGCCCCAGATTTCATTTCAGTAGGTGATGGGCCTCCACTGAAAGTTTCGGTTAGGTCAAACCATTAACATGAACCTACTCAATGATTCTATCTAATGAGTGATCAAGCTCGAAGATGGCTCGATCAATCCAACCATCATCAGATAGTTCATCAGAGTCATCATGTGATGAATGATAATTCCATCATTCAGAGAGAACACCAGACGGATGGCACCTGCAATGTCAACAAGAAATAATTGATCCATTATCACTCACCTTAATGGGAGATTATAATCTAGTTATCACCATAACCAGCTCATTTTAGGAACCTAATAATTTAGGGGGCTTAATTGATTTAGAGAAGAGAGAAGAGAAGAAAAGATCAATCAGTAGATCATAATCCTCCCATTGACTTCACCAAATCACTGAATCAGGTTAGGTCATGCTGATTGAACGGGCACCTAGATCAATCACACTGATCAACTTTAATAGCATGGGCTAACTCGAACCACTTAATAATCTAATCAAAATCTAGTTCACCAAATTGGCCAGGTAAATGAGATCGGTGGGAGGGTCTGCTAAGTTTGCCTTAGACACTATCGAAATGGTTAGGTAAGCTGCTCCCAATTAAAAATCACCAGTCGAAATGCCACACTTACCTTAGATACCAATTGATTAACTAGTTTTGATTTGACTAACCTAATGATTTGGGTTCAACCACTGAGCCACAATCAAAGTTCATTTGGTCTAATCAAAGATATGAACTTGACCATCTAGAACTATTGTACTAGAAAAACTCTGATTAATCTAATTCAATATTTG
Source organism: Elaeis guineensis (assembly GCF_000442705.2). Lineage (NCBI taxonomy): Eukaryota > Viridiplantae > Streptophyta > Magnoliopsida > Arecales > Arecaceae > Elaeis > Elaeis guineensis. Next base: position 113,672,469 of record NC_025998.2, on the reverse strand, counting down.
GTTGGACTTAATCAATTTTTCTATATAGTCAATCAATTCTTTGATTCTAACCTTAGGTCTAACCCAATTAAAGAGAAGGATCTGATTTGAGCTAACCCATGCCCCATGTTTTATGCAATGTCATTAGATCTAAATCATAATTCTAGATCCAATTAGCTTGATACTTAATTCTCAATTAAGTTTTACATCAACATGGTTAAATTTTTGAAAAATAATTTTTCATGTAAATTTTTTACATCAAATCATAAAATCTTTTAGATCAAATATAATTTTTTATGATTTTAAATCAAAATAATTTTTTGATTAAACAAGATTAGATGTAACTAACCATCTTCGCAACTTGCATCACATACAACAATACCTTGGGTTTCAAGATCTAGAATTTTGCGAGAAAGTAAGTTTTTCTCTTTTTATTTTTTTCTTTATGGGACCTCATAGTGGCACCCCTACACATCATGAAGAGCACCCCATTGAATGGGAGGAGAGGGTTATAAAACTCTACTTGCTCCTATGACTGGACGGCTTGATGATTATCCAATCCGAGTACTTTGCTACTTAGAACATCTAATCTAAATAAATAATAATCAGATTTAAAAATAAACTAATTTAGATCTAATCTAAAATATAAATAATCAGATCTAAAGTCATATTAATTCATATCAAAATAATCTAATTCTGATACCAGTTGAAGGAAATATATGCGGTAGTGCAGTACATGTAATTTTAAAATTTTATACAGTAAAAATAATAGATTAAATAATTTAATTTTAATTATATGTATAAGATCTAATCTTAGACTACCATATGAAGATCTTTGATATAAAAAATATATATTTTAGATCTAAAAATAAAAATCACATCAATCTCATCGATGCTGAAATTCTAGATCTAACTTTACATCTACCATAAGAATCAAAATAAGTTAGAGATCATTACCAAACAAATTTAGATCTTGATCTCTTCTGATCCAATGGTTAGAGAGAGTATTCTTCAAGTTGCTCGTAGTCACACAAAATTGTCTGGCCTCTATAAAAAAATTCATGCAAAGACTGGCGCAGATCAGGGGCTCGGAGATGCTAGTCTGCGAATAACTTCGACAGCCGATCTCTTTCTTCTTCTACAAGTACCTTAGACACTCCAAAATGATAGGAGATTTGGATGAGGAAGAGAGTATGAGGAGAAGAGGCTCTGGAAATAAAAAAATTGCATGAGAACTGATCATGGGACGTCCAAGAGAGGGATCTCCTTTTTATAGACTAGGAATTGGGACTTTCCAAGAAATGGTGCCATAAATCAATGCCAAAACCCCCTTTTGGCATCCCCAAAAATTTCAAAAAAAATCTTAGAATGTGGACAAGGAATCAAGAGTCTCACATACCAAATAATTCCTCCATAAAAATAAGAAAAAAAATTAATATGGTATAAACAATATATTATATATGAAAAATCTCTTTCCTAGTCTGCATCTTATTTCTAATTCGGATCGCATTCAAATTAGGCAAGAGATAATATTATGACTCATTAGCTATTGCTGCCCACCCTTATTTGATCTTCTCTCATGACACCAAAAATCACAATTCAAATCCAATTAGGCATGGATAAATTGGCATAGATCCTGATGTGGCGCAAAAGATAAAGATAGAGTCCTAGTCTGACTTGGACTCTTCATTTCTAATTCAATTCTAATCCAAATCAAATTTGGATTGAAAATACTAATAAAAATAAACCTAATCAAATTAGAAATCTAAATATCTCATCAAATTTTTAATCCAATTAAGAATTAACCGAGTCCAAATCCTGATCGAATCAGGATCATATTTCTTTTGAAATCGGGTTTGATCATATCAATCCCAATCTGAGTCGAATTGAATCTAATTCAATTAGACTTATTCCAAAGCTCTTTACTCAATTAAATTGAGTCAATTAGTAATCTAATTACTAATTAATTCTTCATAAATGATAGAGTTTCAGTCCTAATGAGACTCTCCCATAGAGTCCTAGTCCAAGTAGGACTCTTCACCAGAGTCACAATCCAATTAGACTCTTCAGCCATCAGATCTGATCAAATCTTCTAATACGTATAATCCCATTGGTTTGAACCTAAATTAGTAGCATAGGAATAACTTTCTATACTAATTGATGTAACCTTCTAGCAATGATGACCCGACGATCAGATAGGTCAAAGTGTTGCAAGGTAATCTTCTAGAACCTACTGGCATATGGTTACCATATAATTCATCCCTTTGACCCAAATGCTCAAGATGATATGGAGTTTAACTGTCACCCCTAACTAAGTCAACCACATTATATTTCAATCTTTCAAATCTATCTCATAGATTATCCTAGTCAAGATTTTGCTAAATTGAAATACACTAATGCATATCTCTTACCAATTCAGAGGGATCAATTCTATCTTAACCCACACACCAACTTGATAAGTACTTGACTGCACCCAACATCCTTCTGTCACTAAGTTAAAAACTCAGATGGTCCAATACTAAAGTACAGTGAGTTGCTTACAAGTCACTATGGTGGTCTCAGATCGGAGAGACACGTATACCCATTCCCTTCACGAGCTACTCTTAACAGCAGAGTACTCGACACATGATCACATTCGATGCAAATATACTCCTACATTTCATCTGCATGCCATAATAGTATCTCCACACTCCTTGGTTAAGAGGACAACCAACTCATATGGCACACAATGACCTATACTTGATGTCATTATCGTCCTATTAATAGTGTATTGTTTGGTCGTAAATATTTTTAAGGACTTAACGATAAATTCTCTTTTATTGATTACTAATAGTCCTAAGAACTTCATTACAACACAAGAGTTCAAAGATGGTCAATTTATAATGAAAATATCAAATAATTTATATTAATAAAAATTCATATATAATTTATAAGATGAGCACAATCATCTAACGATTGGTTTTGAGACACATTTCCCAATAATAACTTGGCATGAGGATCCTTGGGCATGGCACATGCTGGTATGCATATTTCTTTCCTAGGCATGTGGAGAGTTATGGCTCCAAAGGTGATGTAGACAAACTCAATATAAATTTAAGTATGGCTCTGTGGATCTAAAACTAAATGCATCAAGATAACTTTATTAACTAAAAAAAAATAACTGAAGTAGAGTCAATCTAATGGGGCTTCTTCGATCCAAATCAAATCCAAATTATGTCGCCGACTTCTGATGGCTCTAGTGTCCACACCACTTCTTGTGGGATGCCTCACCTCTCTTTCGCTGCCCTTCCACACATCCAAAGGGTTGGATGCCTCTCTCTTCATCTCTCTCTCTCTTGGTCCAAGAGTTGGACATGCCATCTTCATTTTCTTGTCCTCTGGATTCAGTCCAAGAGTTGGACGAATGAAAAGAAAAGAGATTTGATCTCTTGTCTTCTTCTCTAGATCTTCTTCTTTTCTCTCGAGAAGATAAAAAAATTAGATTAGATTTGATTTCTTATTCCTCCTAAAGATCTCTTTGATTTCTTTGAAAAGAAAATCAAAAAAGAGAAAAGATTCGATAATCCAAGGAGCGATCTCTACAAGGGAGCTAGCACCCTAATGAGATCGACATCTCCTGATCAGATCAATCTCGAGTAGATACCTATATAGATCAGATACTTATGCAGCTTCAACGGACCTTGAAGATATCCATGGATCATCGAATCATGGCTTCAATGGATCTTGAAGATATCCACAAAATATTAGATCGTGACGAAGATCTACCCACGTAAAGGTAAAAATCAGATTTTTATTTTTGCATAGATCTTAATCTTGTACATATGATGATGCCTTGGCTTATGTTGAGATATGATCTTTATGGATGTCAGATTAAATTAGATCTAATTAAAAATTAATTTTAATATTATTCTGACATAAGGTTGCTCTAACATAATGTTGAAACGTTATGTTGTATGGTTGTCCTAGAATAATATTGAAATTTTTGAAATTTTTCTTCCACTGTGTTTTAAATTTTTGATATTTCTACATGCAATCGAAAACCCATGTGATGAATTTCCTTCAAGTTTTTCATTCACTATTCTGGTTAAAATTTCAATGTTGATGAGTTCTAACATACGGGAAGATGAAAAGGAAGACCTGGGCTATTACCTTGGCTCCAATGAGTGCTGTGGTTGCGATTTCTACGGGCACAATCACTATAAGAAATTTAGTTTTTTGTGACAAGCAATATTGTCACTGAAACTTGGAATATTGTCACTGATGAATTTCTCTGACAACAAACTATTGTCACTAGCCGGTCGCAATTGCTTCATCGCTAAAACCATTTATGACAACTTAAATTTCTTGTCACTGAATCATTTCTTTTCTGTGACAATAGAGCTTGTCACTGAATCATTTCTTTTCTGTGACAATAGAGCTTGTCACTTAATATACTTTTGCTGTCACCAATACAATGAAATGGGCATGCCTTGAAGGATCTTGTGACAATAGTAAATCTATTTAGAGACGAGTTCTCTTATTGCAGAAAAGTCTTACAGAGACAAGAGTTTCACTTGTCACTGAAAATAAAATTTGTGACAACTTAACTTGTCACAGAAACAAATCATTCTTGTCACAATGCAATAACGTAAATTGGTTTTGGGACAATAATGACTCTGTTTAGTGATAAAGTTTCTTGTCACTGAAATAGCTTAAAGTGACAAGAACTTTTGTTGTCATGGAAAATCTCATATGTGACAACTTGTTATTGTCACTAAAATTTAGTATACCATTCTTTTATGATAATTTATGACTACAGAAATTCATCTCATTCACAAGCAAACTAAAAATCCAAAGACATCTTTCTCAATGTTTGCATTTCAGTAGATATCCAAAATAAAAATCACAAGATAGTACCAGTAGTTCATAAGCACTCCATATGCTATTTAATTGATCAAAACCAACAGTACATGATCCAAGACATCCAAGGAATTTTCAATTTCACTGTTTGGAATTCGACAGGACATCCAAAATTAATTTAAAAAAAATACTAACTAGTACCTATAGTTCATAAGCACCCTACATTCTACTTAACTGATCAAAACTAACAGCCTATGACATCCATATTTTCAAATTGAAGCTAGTTGATGTACTCCCATAATGCCAACAGAAGTAGCTGCCCATATTATTCCTGCATATAAACAAGGTTTGGATTAGTAAATGATTGGCTAGAATAAAGTTTTGAGTAATTAAAGTCTAGCAACCTCTAGATAAGCAACAGATTATCCACTAAAAATTTAAAAAAAAAATAAGGTAACTTTTTTTGCATATAATTTGTAAATTTATACCTCATATTGAAAAGTTGAGACAACAAGAAAGGTTTTCAATCCATGTTTTCAATGGATTACACAAGAAATGAGCTCAGGCATGTTAGCAATTAAACTTCTAAAATAAAAAATTAAAAAAAAAGAATTGACTATATATTAAGAATCTCAATTCAAAGTTGCCATTCCTAGAATTATAAAAAATTATGGATCTCACACTCTTAGAATGCAGCACTGTACCTAAGTATACTATAGCTGATTGGTTGTTGTTTATATTCCTCTCTTATAGATCATTAAAAATAAGAAAAAAAATATCATATTTAACTTTTCTACTTTCTTAAAAGTAAAAAATTCTTACTTGGTCAAGGTTCATGCATTGAGGAAGATGAAGCTCTTGATTGGGAGAAAGTTTCAAAAAAGGCAGCAAAGCGAGCTTGGATCATAGCATTAACTTTTTCATTAATTTGTTCCTCCATTTGAGCTTGAATCTCAGCTCTAACCTCATCTTGCAATTGAGCTCGAACGTCTTCTCTAATGCTATCCACCAACGATTCCTTAGCTTGTTCGACAGCTCTTTGTACCTCTTCTTGCACATTTTCATTATACCTAACTCTCTTAGATGGTGCCTTCTTTCTAGCACCTTTGCCACGAAAATAACCAGACTTTTGGTCAACTACTTGCAGTAATATGTCATCACGAGTCATTTGGGATTCATTCTCTTGTGTTTGTTGAACAACCTCCTCAAGTTGTTCCTATAATAGATTATCAAAGATTAGATGCCAAAATAATACATAATGAATTTTAAGAACAATAAGAAAAGTTTTTTAACTAACATGGATCTCCTTGGATTTAGGGTCAGACCATACTAATTCTCCTTCTTTATTTTTCTTAGTGTGCTGAATCAACCAAACCTGATCTGGTGGTGCTTTTTCACCTGTTTCTGGGTCCCTCTGAAATGAATCACAAAAAAATAAGTATTTTATTTAGAAGTTCCTAAAACTATGTTAAATCTTCAATTTATTCTAAAAACTTACAGTTGATTCTTCAACTTCAGCATAAGATCGGGTGCCACATGTATGCTTAGTAACTAGCTTTGCCCTATTTGCTGCATTTCGCTTGCTTACTTTCTACAAACAATTGATACATGCAACTAACATCATCTATAAATCCAAAATGATGATGTATATATTTTAAATATAAATTAAATTTTAATTTGCAAAAACCTGAAAAGCATCAGAGTTGAAGTATGCCATCATATATTTCCAATCTTCTGGAGTAACATCTTCAGGAATATTAGCCAACCTCTCCTCATCAGTTCTAAATTTCTTATATAAATCATTCAAGCGATTTCTCCAACCTCTATAAAGTCGTTGCATGGTGGCCAAGACAAAAGCACATAAACGATATTCATTCCTATCATCTTCCATCTTAAACTTCTCCTAGAAGACACAAACAATGTAAATTGTATGTTAATATATATAAATAGAAATAAACAAGATACTAAAATCAATCATAAATATTTAATTTACCTTTACTTGTAGCCACATTCGCTCACCTACTCTATTTGCCACATCTGGCTAATTTTTTGCAGTTAATGGAGCTTGTGTCCTGACAACATAACCATAAAAATTGACAATATCTCTAGCATTTTCTCCTACTGCTCTCAGTATATCATGAGGGATGCTAACTTTCAATGGTCCATTCTTTGTTCTCATATCAACCTTAATACATTTGTAACGCCCACGCACATTCTTACTTGAAACAGTTGCTATAGAAAATAAATTACAATTAGTATAACTAAATTTAAGTAGAATAAATTAAAAGTTTCAGATATAAATAAAATATTATTATACCAGCATTACTACAATGACTAGAAACTCTTGGTTGAGTTTGAAGTTGCTGTCCATGGGATTGACTTTGCTGCAATTCAAGCATCTGGTCTTGGTGTTCATTTGTCTACTGGTTTTGTTGGTCCCAAAGTTGTGCCTCTTCTTGTGATTGATTTCGCCGCAGCCTTTCTCGATGAGGTGATGTAACTTTATTTGTTTGAAATCTTATATCAATAACAGGGCGTTGTCCTCGTCCACCAATTCGTGCACCTCTTCCTCTACATCTAACCATTTCCTAATAAAAACAATAAGCAAGCTTTTTAGTAAAAGTTCAACTAATTATTAGCAACATCTACTAAATGCAGACCCATCCTAAAAACTGATACTTAGTAGGTGTTACTCTAGCCCATAAGTTATCAGGATGAAGAATCATATCGTCAGCCAATTTATATAAAGAAGCTTGTCTTATAAAAGTGAGAGGTTTAATGCCCAAGACCCAGATTCCTTAGGTAGACCATCTCCCAAACAATATAATGAAGACCCCTTCTATCTGAAGAATGACCCCAAAAGCAACTTTTGAAATCCTTCTCTAACTTAGTAGCAATAGAAACTGGCACCGGGACACAGGTCATTGCATACAAAGAAATAGATGGTAAGACTTGTTGAGAGGTAGGAGCGTCCAAAACTAAGGCAGGGGAGTGAGTCAGAACGTTCCGGATGCAAGGCTTGGATGTTCGGACGTTGTGTCCGGAACTCACTGATGCATAGACGTGAACACGTTCTGGACGTCTGGATCTTACATCTAAGACTCACTACCTGATGAACAGATTGGTATCATATTCATATTATCATGAGAACACAACTCCATAAACTGATAGTTAGGAGCCAAAAAAAAATGGAGCTTGGAAGTCTGACACCATGAATTTAGTATCATATTCGTATTATCATTTGAGTAGAACTCCATAAATTGAAAATAAAGAAACCAAAGAAAAATCTTTTCAATCAAAAATCCCCAAACCCTACAAAATATCATGCTTCTACCCAGATTAGCTCTCCAAAACCTCAAGCTCACATCGCTGCAACTCACATAAAATCTCATATCATCGGAACCTCAAAACCCCTCTAATATCCTTAGATGCTCTCCTTCTCCATAGATCTCCAAAAACAGATAACGAAATGAAAAGAAAAAGATGCAAAAACCAAAGGAAAATGATCAATCTATGAGGGAAAAGGGCATACCTTTGATTTTTTCTATCCGTCCTCTGTTTCATCTATTTTTTTGATGTTTTCCCTGGATTTTTCTCTATTTTTTATGAGGCTTAATCAAGTGGGGAGGCTTGGAGTGGCCAAATGGGGAAGACGAGGGGTTTTGGGCCTCTTTCCCATGAAACCAAGAACAACGTGCGAAGATTGGTTTCTCAGCGGCAGGAAATTTTTCATTAAATGAGCATTAAAAGCACTTAAAATGGGTTAAAAACGTGGAACAATCCCGTCACAGGGGTCGACTCATGGGTCGACTCGTGCCTGGGGGTCGACTGATGGGCCGACCTCTATAGAAAAATATCAAAAAATGAGAAGGGAAGTACGGTTCTGTAAAATTGGCCTAAAACCCGCAGAGGTCGACTCATGCCTTGGGGGTCGTCTCATAGGTCAACTCACAGGGTGTGCCAAGTTTGTGCCATCCAAAAATTCAGCGTGCCAATCATCTCATATGCCATGAGTCGACTCATGGGTCGACTCATGTTTTTCAAACATAAATATCTTTCAAAATACAAGTCCAAAAATAATAAAATTTTCATCAATAGATCACAAATCTTTTGTTCTATCATTTGATGCTTTCAAATTAGGGTTTGATAAAATTATGATTTTGCCCCTGAAGAGCAATAAGTCTTTTTCAAGCGAAAATTAATAGTACCCCTTCAAATGCTTTGTAATCATCAAAATCAATCCAAGGAGCAACAAGAATGGGCATATCTATACAAAAAGACTTTTGGTATTAGAGCCGGGGTTTTGAGTTCTAACTTTTAATATAGTATGACGGCCTCCTCCAAATCCAATCCAATGTGCACCAGAATATTTTCTTCAATGGAGTTATCAATTGGAAGGGTGCCAGTTGTGAGTTCTCTCACATCACTACTAATAGGTGTGGGGGTTTCTGGGATTGAGTACTTGTGAAGAAGTGGTAAACATGAAGGAGATGAAACGTTTCGTTTCTTCTTCTTCTTCTTCTTCCTCTTCTTTTTTTTTTTAGAGGGCAAAGAAAGGGCTTCCAATCAGGGGTTTGGTGCTTAATATTTTTTTTGTTTCAGTGACGAGTAAATATTGTCATTGAATTTTTTTCTGTGATAAGAAAATATTTTCTGTGACAAGTAATTATTGTCACCGATACCTTTTAGTAACAGAATTTTAATTCTTGTCATGAAGAATATTTTATTTTTCTAACTAATATTTTAGTTTTTTGCACTTTTATTTAGTGACAAGGTCTAGTGACAAGAAAAAAATTTTTGTCACCAATAATTAATAATCTATGACAAGGATATTTGTTTGTCACTAAAATAAATCAATTGATGCTAATCAGTGACGAGCATGATTTTTTATCATAGAATATTTATTTTCAGTGGCAAAAATTTTCTTTGCCACAAAACACTTGCCACTATAGATAAGATTTCTTGTAGTGAATAACAAGACAATAGTAATTGAGTGGAAGAAAGAGAGGAGGTACCGATCATTGGTGGTAGGTGGTCTTCAAAGATGAAGAGGTATCTTCAAACACGACTCTAGTGGCCCAAGGACTCCAACTTCTACTTAGAGTTATCAAAGAAGAAACAAGAAAGAAGATTTCTACTAGAAGTCTGCTACCAACTCCATCATGCACGGAGTACATGTGCCCAACTATAGCTAGGTTTGGCCGAAGGTGGGTCAAGCTGGTCAAGTGGACTAGGCCATGACTGGGCCATCACAATCATTATCATTATAACTATAATTAGAACTGATTTGTGCCTATGATATGCAACTCCTAAGTGACAACATGGTGCTCTATAGCTTTAACACTAGTCCTATATTCACGTTTCAAGGAATATGACCATCAGGAGTAACCAATACACATATTTGCTGCAGTAAATACACATAACAGAGACCAAAACCCTTGTAAAATTCACTAGTGCATGCATGTATTAAACCTAGAATATATGTGTGAAAATAGTGCACATTTACTACTAACAAATATAAGTCATATACAGTATGCTATGAAAAAAGTGATACATGTATTGAATGTACAAGATACACATATGATATAGAGAGGAGTTCACACATCAATTACAATGGTACATATATGGTAGATATATATGTGATAACTTGTAGACAAATACACAACTAACTATCAGCTAATATAGGTTTTAGATTTACTACAATAAATAGCAGATGGTAGGGCTAAGAGCGGGTTGGTTATAATCTGACATATCCAGTTCCATATCCAATTTGCGCCAGAATCAAATAACAAGTTCATGGTCCGACTAAATCAGATATAGATCCTGATACTTTGTACAAAAGTGAACTGGATATGGATACTCTTAGTTTTTCCAAATTTGGATCCCAGTATCCATATAACAATATGCACCGTTACTAACCTAGATGGCTGCACCCTGGGCACTTTGAACCTGATTCAGAGTCCCTTTTCCCTTCAAAGCTTAATTAGAATTTGCCTCAATCAATTCCTCTTTGTTTCGCCCCTTTTTGAGAGTATTTGAGGCCGGCTTGGGTTTCCACTTCGCAATTTGGTTCCTCCTTCTTGATTGCTGGCTAGAGACCAGCAGTGACCATTGGCCAAGCATCAACAATCGGCAACCTTCATCAACCATAAGATGCCTTAGAGATGGTTAGCACGCTAATTTGGACTACTACATCTTTGGGAGCTATGCACTGGAGATCTACACCCTCGACTTCCTCTTCATCCTCATGGAGCTCCGCATTGCCTCCTACATCCTTATTGGCTCCACCATCTCCATTGTCATCGATGCCCTAACCTCCATCTTCCAATCTGACCTCTTCTCCAAGATCTTCATGCTCTCTACCTCCCCAAGGTTCAACCAACTCAATGTTTTGCCTCTATCAACCGTCAACCCCAAATCTGCGCCATTTTTCTTATACTTTGTTCTTGCTCTTATTACTAATTGACTTTGGTGACAAGCAGCAGTGAACAATAGTGATGTAGTCAGTCGATCCTATCCACTTAACTATGTAGGAGATCATGACTTGATTTTTCAAGGATTTGCATCGACCACCTTCTTAATCTTGTCAATGTATTTGGGAAGCAGGGACCTTCGCTTCAATCATCTCTTTAGGCTTTGAACTCTTTGTAATGACCTTCTTGATGTATACTCTATCCATCTTTTTATCCTATAATGTGTGATAATGCTCTTGCTCGGTCTTCCTTTTTTTCTAAACAATAGGCTTTCTGATAATTAATAGTACTTTTGTAAATGAGATGAAAATGAGATCTGAAAAATAGAAATCTCAGATATTTCATTTGATAAACACCATGGGGGAAGCTATCTAATGTATTTTTAATCATCAGGAAAAAGTTATCTTGGTCTACTCTTTTAGTGTATACATATAGGTTTGAAAAAAAAAATCAAGCTCTTGTCTGATCAAAAAATAGAAAATGATTCATACAGAATAATGATTTAACACATTTGAAAAACTAAAGGACAAAATTTAATTAAAACAATGATGATCAATCTGCTTAGTCTTGGTGTCCATTTAATTCTTAATTAAGCTCCCACAATATATGATACTTGTTTTCCAAATACGGCAACCCAAAAGGAGGGTGGATTAGATTTTAAAAATTTGAAATAAAATTTATATCCAAAAATAATTTTAAAAGTATTTATGCAGTATCAAAATGAAATTAAATGAGCAACAGCAAAATGAAAGCAAAAGCAAGTATACAATCATAGACATAAACAATTTATAGTGGTTCTAAATGAAACTTAGTACCTACATCAATTCTCTAAGTCAACCCATTTAGAAATTTCAACTATAATTTTTTAACATTATAGTCTAATTATTTTATCAAGTTCATAATCAAACTCAATTATTTCTCCTGGCTCACCAACCACAACCTTTAAATAGCTGATTTTCTCAGGCTCACCGGTAAGAAACTTTACAACATCTAATAATGTACTGAACCAACCCTCAAAGTCCAAGTTTCTTTCCAAAATAAACTTGTTTTAATAGAACAAAAATAATATACAAGAATTTAAAGCACTAAAAAGTAAATTTTTTAAGCTCTTAAAGGAGGCGGAGTGGTAGAACTTTTGAATGCTTAGACTTCTTCTTTGAATGCTTAGACTTCTTCTTTGAATGCTAGGAGAGGATTGAATGAAGCTTGAAAACTTTGCTCAGATGGTTGTTGGCTCTATTAAATATACAAATCCTCTCACATAAACTGCATAAATATGAAAAGATAAGAATTAAATGCCTTCCTCTTTCTCTTTTCTGTATTTCTCTCTTTTTTCTTTATTAGCTCTCTTTCTTTTGGATAGATATGTTTTCAAATAAAATTCTCCACATTTATAACCTCAAAAATGGCTAGAATTAATACTCTAACTATTGGCAACTCAGAAATAGCTATTAGATATAAAATATGATCATTTAAAACAATCTAAAAACCAGCTGTTATACTGTCAGAATTCCATGAGCTCATCCAAAATCTTAGTCGGCTAAGATGAAGTGCTAAATTGGCTAAGTGACTCTAGGTCAACTCAAGAATAGATGCTCATTTTTCTACTTTCTATCTTTTCTATTTGCTTGAGATTGGATCGGCTCGAATATCTTCATAGTCCACTAACTTCATGAATTAGTTGGCTTACTTCTTTTCTAGATTGGCTCAGAGGATGCTTGATTTATACTACTTCCTATTTTCTTTTTGACTTTGAGAGTGAATCGGCTAACCAATTGTTTGAGTCGGCTAACTTTCTAATTTGGTTGGCTAACTTGAATTTTGGAACAATTTAGGAAGATATCAGAAATATTCATTCTTCTATCTTCAATCTGAGTCTGTGATTGAGTCAGCTATCCATTTATGTGAGCTGGCTATTATCCTTTCTTAGTCGGCTTAGAAAAATACTTGATCATCTAAAAAGAAATTCTAAACTTTATACCTTTCTATCTTTTCCTTAAATTGAGATTAAGTCAGCTAGGCTTCTGTCTTAGTCGACTCAGAGGCATGCCAAATATGCCAAAGTCTGCCATCTTTATTTTCGAGTTAGCTCAAAAATGTTTCAAATTTCTAAAGTGTTGGATTCAGTGTCTTTGCTTCCACTCTTTGAAAATTGAGTTTAGAAACATGAATTTTAGCCAATATTTGAATGAATCAACCCTTTGAGCATCTTAAGAATTTCTATAACTACTCTAACAAGCATCATTAGTGACTCTAATTTGTACTCAACCACTTTTGATGTTATCAAAACTAATTCTTGGGTCAACAAACATTTTCTTTTTGATGATGACAAAACTTTTTGTGTATCAATCTTTGAGTAACTTAAAAATTTGATACAAAATATTCTACAAAGATTTAGTGACTAATTTCAATAAAGATCAAAGGATTCAAAATGTATGCTTTTCCTTTGATTTACAATAAAAGCATTTATTAAATTTAAGCATATTTTAAAAGCAAGAATGATAACACAATTAAAGTTTTGAAATACTCTATTGATCCTATGATTGATTTTGATGATTTCAAAATATTGAGTATAAATTATACTAATCATATATTTTAAGAACGAATGTAGCATTTTCAAGATGATTAAATTGAAGAATTTATCCATAAAAAAGATTTTTTTAAAAGAAACGAAGTCCAGGAATTAAAGCTAAAATTTCAGCTTTCTAACTTGGTGGAGTTGATGCCAAAAGTATAAGGCGGACCTCTAAACTAAAATGGACTGAAAATTGAAGAAAAATCAAGTTCAAAAAGTTCAGGAGTCGATCCTAGAATTGGAGAGTCGAGTCTGACATACTTGGAGCAGACTGGTACTTGCTCGAGTCGACTCCTATGAAGAAAGAGTTGACTCTCTAAGTGAAGACAGAAAATTACATTTTCAAGTCCCCAGCTCAAGTCGACCTCTGAAGAGTTTGAGTCGACCCTAAGGTAGCTCAGTCGATCCCTGAGGAATTCGTGTCGACCTCTAGTACAGGATCTACAATAACGGCTAGTTTTATATTTCTAAAATAGCTAATTTTTTACTCCAACGACTAGTCCAAACTTTTCAATAGCCAAAACACATCCTCAAGTAACTCCCAAGCCTATTAAAAAGCTAAAAAATCATTTTAGAGGGGAGCCAAAAGGATTAGAAAGAGCAAAACTTTATTTTTGTGAGAGCTTCATTAAATATCTTTGGAAAGAAGAAATGAGAGATTTTATACATAGAATTTAGCAGACTTTTAAGAGTTTTCCATCATCTTAACATCTTCTCAAGTATAAAGAAGAAAAGTTTAAGCTTCTTTTGAGTCATCCATCAACAACTTCTTCAAACTTCAAAGAGTTAAATTTTTCTATTTTTATTTTAGGCTGAATACTTTTTACTTTGTATCTTATTTTTTTTTCAAGCTTTTTTGAAGAAAAAAAACTTAAGATGAAGGCCCATCCATACCTAGAATTGGATATTATAGATTTTGGTTGGTGAGCCCACAAAATCAATTGAATTGATTGTGAACCTGAAAAATAATAGTGTACAATTTTGGTTGGCGATCTCGAAAAATCAACTAGATTTATTTATGATCTTGAATAAAACAAACATGTTGTAATTAGGTTGATTATAGCAAAATTTTCACTGGATGCTTAGAGAGTAGACACAAGTGTGAGATTGCACCAAACCATTATAAATTTTTTTATGTCTGTGTTGTATCTTGTCTTGTTCATCTTACTTGCTTTGCATTATTTTAATTCTTACATTAATGCCTTTATATCTTATTTCTACTACTATACTTAGATACACCTCATAAATACCCAAGATAGCTTTAAATCAAGGCACATAATTATCTTAGGTTCAGATTTGGTTAAAGTTTGTAAAGAACCCAATTCAACCCTCCTCTTGGATTGCTAATCCTTTCGGACAACATATTCATTCTCTCTTTGTTATATAAAAAAGGACAAAAATTTTGAAAATATATTTTTCTCCAAAATATTTTCTCTTCTCTTACCAAAACATTTTTCTTTTCTCTCTCCAAAATATTTTTCTCCCTCTTTGTCATGATGTGATACCATAATTTCTCCCTTTTTATCATAACCAAAGAAGGATTGATACAAAAATTATAGCATTCATCACATGCATTCATCAATTCATTCAATCATTCCAAAAGGAGTAACACATAAAAAATGTAGCATTCAATTATTCATTTCAAGAAACATAGTTTGTCATTCATGAATAAAGTCTTCACATATATTAGAGTGTCTATGTAATACCAAAAAGTTTAAAACAAAACCCACTTAAAAAATATTAATAAATAATAAAAAAAATTGAACCAGCACATGCAATGCACGTGCTGGAAATTAGCATGCAAAGAGGGGAACGCACGTGAGTTCCTTTCTTCTCCAGATTGGGAGTCCTAAAATTCAAGAAAAATTGAGATGAATTAGAACTCTAAAACCACCCTATTTGAGGTCTATTTAAAGGCCTAAATCCTCACTTTTTCCTCATCGCAAAATCTCCAAAATAATCACTATTTTTTTCCCTCTTTTCTTCCCATTTTTCCAACAAGTTTGCTTTTAATTTGGCCATAAAAAATGAGCTCAAAATCCTATCTAAATTAGGTAAATCTCTTCCCTCTTAGTTGCTCAATCCTCCCTGATTTTAATCTTGAAATTTTTTGAGTTTTTCTATTGAAAATCCCTTGAAAATCATTATTTTCCCCAAATTTCCTATTTTGTCTTTTGTGTTTGATTTTTCAGTGCCTGAGCCACCATCGATCACCAAACTAGGCCAATTGTCGCCATCCGGGATTCGTCCTCCAGCCTTAAAGATTGCCAATGGGAGTAGTTGCCATCCTAGCCTGGGAATAAGGGAAGCAAGAGCTCTCCTGTTTCATGAAGGAAGAAGAAGAGGAAAGAGAAAAAAAGATTTTCTCTCTCCTCTCGTGAAGAAAAAAAAAAGAGAAGAAGAAAAAAAAAAAGAAAAAAAGAAGAAAGAGAAAAGAAAAGAAAAAATAGAGAAAAAAGATTTTCTCTCTCCTCTCTTTCTCTCTCTAATTTTTTTCTTTCTCTCCACTTTCTCTCTCTGACTTTTCTCTCTCTATTTTCTTTACTATTTTCTCTCTATAAATTTTCTCTCTCCTTGATATTTTTTCTCTTTCTTGGAAATATGAAATTTGGGATCCATTGTCCATGCTTAATTTGATCTTACTCCAAAAATCTAATTAGGAAAACACAACCAATCTCCGATTTGATTTTAAGTAGAATTTTGATTTGAGATTTTATTATAATTTAATTATAAATTAAAATTAATATAAAATATAATTTTTGAATAATAGATTCTGAAGAATCTTCTCAGGATTAATCGATCTATTTGTTTAGTGTTCTGAAAACTGTAAGTAATGAACCATCTTCTCGAGATATTTTATTATTATTTTGAAAGTAAATAATTATTTTTTAAAATCATACATGATTTATGAAATTATATTTTAAATAAAAAGTGATTCTAAAATACTATGGTTTATTGGTTATGCATATATTCAGTGGAACTATGATATCTATGTGTTATGTTAGAAAAGTACTTTGATATAGATCGAATTTATGCTCTTAGGCTAACTATATTTTAATAAGCCCCACCAATGTGGATTATACATTGGTAATCAGTGAGCCTTACCAATGAAAATTATATGTTGGTACTCAGTGGGCTCTGTCAGTGGGGGTTATGCGCTAATATTTAGTGGACCCTGCCAATGGGAGTTGTGCACTGATGTTCAGTGGATCTCACCAATGGAAGTTAAATATTGATCATAGTCGAAGTTGTTGAGTTATGAGTATTATGGTTTGAATCAGATTTATGGTTATTTGTATATGAATATTTGAAAAGATTGGATTTGAATTGAATTAGTATGAAATATATTCTTATATTTATTCATGATATTATTTTTTAATATTATATAATATCTGAAATATCTAGTTAAGATATTCATTACTTACTAGGCTATCAAGCTCATCATCCTCTCTTTCATTTTTTTTCAGATTTAGATAATTAAATTATGAACACGGATATTATTTTTGAGAGAGAGATTTAGAGGTGAGACTTGACACCATCAACTTCATTGAACTTAGATTATTTTATCATTTTTAGTAGAACTTTATTTGATGTAAGATATTTGATTTAGTTATTTAAATTTAAAGTTAAATTATAATTATTTAAAAATTTTATTCCACTGTTGCTTTGTAATATCATGATAAGATGCCTTGCATGCTTATGGAGAGAATTTTTCATGAATATGCGGTAGTTGCCATGATCCTTGGACTTGCGATCTCAAATCAAGGGCATGACAGTCTATCCTTTACAAAAGAGATATATTAGGACAAGACAATCACAACAAAATAAGCACGGATAACATAGATACACCAAGCTACCTATAAACTACTAATATGCAAATGAGATAATGATATGCAAAAGTTATAAAGGCTTTCGATGTGGTAGGACTCAGAGGAGCTATCAATAAACTCAATAGTTGCACTTCTTCTAGTCCTAGAGGAGGAAGGTCTAGAAGTGGCTGGGGGTTTAGAAGAAGTAGAGGGCTGAGTTTGAAGAGAAGGAACAGTGGGAATGGCTTGCTTTTGATTCTTCTGAATAATCTTGATCTCAGCTTCAATATTTGTAATCCTTTGCACCAAATGACTGATCAGCTCATGAGTCTTTGCCATCCAAAATTCCATATATGACATTAGCCTATATAAAGTAGTTACATGACCTTCTGAGACTGGTGGATTGATGTTGTGGCTAAGAACCTCCTGCAAATATGTGAGTAGAATCTTGTGATTGCATACTAGGGACGACTTGCTCTGATGGATGATTTTGCTTATCACCATGCTCTTCAACCTTTCCTTTTCTTGTTGGTCCCTTCCTTGTCCATTTTTTATTCACCTTTTTATATCCCATGTAGTTGAGAGAATGCTCATGTACATATTCGAGTGATGCAGCACCCTGCTTGGCTTATTTTCAAAATCTATGCCCACATCTTTGAATAAAAGAGTAAGAGACGTCCCATATGGCAGATTTCCCTTGCTTCTACTGATCACTTCATGTATTTGTCAAAGGATAAGAGCTAGAAGGTCTAGAGAATACTTGCAGATTATGTGCTACATAATTTGTAGATCTTTCCCAGTCACATAGTCAAACTTCCCAACCCTAGGAACAAAAATCTTGCAAACAAAATTGTACTGAAGATGCATCTTAATGGACAGTCAATTTGCAAATACTCCCATAATTTCTTCAACATTAGTTCATCGCAAGATATGAACCAGAGCATTCCTTTTAGACTAGGACATCATGTTCCATTATAGCATTTTCATAAAATTCTAAAACCAAGTTGGGATATACTAGTTCATTCGAAGAACAAAAAGAATTTCCAACCCATCCTTCTGATATTTCCACTAATAGAAAATCTTTCTCGATCAAAGAAATTAAAATCCACTTTTCTTCCCATAGCAATGGTATGATTTAAGAGATGCACCTTTGTAGATGTGGATAGAGAGGGGTGAGATGGAGTTAAAGTTGACTGATTTCTTTCTACTTTTGCTGTACTTCTGAGTTGCCTCCTTAGTGAGAAGGATACCAGCTCAATTCTTGTACTTCTAGGGCTTGAAGATTCATCCATTTTGATCCTTTTCCACTTCAATCGCCAAGCAAGATGCTTCATAGGAACCGGCTCAATTCTTGTACTTCTAGGACTTAAAGATTCTTCCATTTTGATCCTTTTCCACTTCAATCGCCAAGCAAGATGCTTCATAGGAGCCATTTGCATACCAAAATCTGCCAAAAATGAGGGAAAATGACAACAGAGGATGGATTTTGTTGGGGCAAGGGTTTTGGAAAGGGATAGTTCTAAGAAAGGAATAGAATAGTGAAAGGGGGTCCTTTGGGGCTTCCATTTAAAAAAAAAGGGTCCCAACATCTAGGTTGCCTAAGCTTATGGGTTAGTCGGCTTAGAATGGGTTGACTAAGATTTCAAGTTAGACGACTAATGATAGGTCGACTAAGATTTTAGATTAACCAACTCAAATTGGCATTTCAGAAAGAAAGATTCCTAAAAATAGTGCAATCAATCAAAACACATTTAAAGCTCATCAAAATCAATCAATTAAACATCCAGATATGCATTAAAATATAGAGGAGTTTAATGAATTTGTCCACATAGAAGCAATTTGAATAAGATCAAATGAATCAACTACATGGATCATAAAGTCCTAATTCTTTTCTAATCATACAAAATCTTTTTGTATTCAAAGGTTTAGTAAAAATATCAACAATTTGATAACAAATTCAAGTATAATATCATTATTTTGAATATGATCTCTATTAAAATAATTTTTAATTTTAATATGCTTAGATCTAGAATACTAAATTAGATTTTTAGTTAGATTAATAGTAGCACTTGTATTATCACATCCAATTGAGATTTTATTACAAGCAATATTGAAATCTTTTAATTATTGTTTGATCAATGGGGTTTGAGCACAACAACTCTTAGCTGTAATATATTTAGCTTCTATCATAGATTGTGCCATTGAATTTTGTTTCTTCCTAAACCAAGAGATCAAATTAACATCTAGAAGTTGACAAGTATCACTTGTACTTTTGTTATCTAATTTATATCTAGCAAAATCAATATCTGAATATCTAATCAAATCTAAAAAAGATTACTTAGGATACCATAGACCAATATTTTGAGTATTAATTAGATATCTATTTTTTTTTTGGCAATTAACATATGTGATTCTTTAGGATTGGATTGATACTTTGCACACATGCATACAATGAATATTATATCAGGTTTACTAGCTATTAAGTAAAGTAGAGATTCAATCATATCTCTGTAAAGCTTAGGGTCAACTACTTTATTATTTTCATCTAGGTCAAGCTTGCAATTTGAGCTGATAGGGGTGTCAATGTCTTTGGCATTCTCCATATCAAATTTTGTTATGATTTCTCTTACATATTTACTTTGGTTGATAAGCATTCTCCATACCAAATTTTGTTATGATTTCTCTTCCATATTTACTTTGGTTGATAAAGATCCCCTCATTTGATTGCTTGATCTGAAGTTCGATGAAGAATATCAATTCTCTCATCATACTCATCTCGAACTCTTCCTATATTAGCTTTGCAAATTCTTCATACAAACTTTCTTGAGTAGCACTAAATATAATATCATCAACATAAATCTAAACAATTAAAAGATCATTAAACTTTCTTTTAATAAATAGAGTAGTATCAATATTTTCTCTTTTAAAATTATTTTCAAGTAAAAATTTACTTAATCTTTCATACCATGCATGAGATGCTTGTTTCAAATTATATAAAATCTTATTTAATTTAAAAATATGATTTGGAAACTCATGATTTTCAACATTTAGAGGTTGTTTAACATAAACTTCCTCCATAATGTATCTGTAAAGACCTAATTTTCCCTAGATCTTAAAGCAGACAAAAGCGAAAAAAAAAAAGAAGATAGTCTTGATTGGACTCTGTTTCCTTCTCTCTGATGTCTGATGAAGTTGGGGAATAGAGGCTCAATCTGAGCCAAATAGGGCTAATAAACCTAGAAGATCTCCTCTATAAGAAGATCAGTCCCTTCCATTAAGTTCCATTTAGATCTCCCTGAGAAATCATCGCCAATCACCACTAGTTTTTTGAAGTTTCTCCTTCAATTTTTCTTGGTTTTCCATCAAAAGGACCATTGAATCCCTCTTTGTTGGCCTCACTGAATGTAGGTAGCTTTCTCCCCTCCCTTCTTTTCTTTTCCCTGCACTTCTTGTCATCATTGGCGCATGGTGAGGAGCCGACAAACTATTGGACTCATCTCAAATAGGGCTATTCCTATTCTTTTCTGGTTCTCCCCAAATATCATTAGAAAAAGCCAACTTTTGGGGTATCATTGGAGCCATGGCTTCGTCACTATTGGAGCCATGGTTTCACTGCCGTTGGGAGCTGCCATGGGTGGCTGGGCCTAGTTTTCCACGGTTGTGCATGGGAGAGGGAGGAGAGGGGAATAAACCCCCTATTTTGGGAAGGAAAGAAGAGAAGAAGAGATACTTCTTCTCTCTCTTCTTTAGGTTATAATTATTTATTTATTTATTTATTTATTTGATTATTTATTTTCTCTCTCTTTAGATAGGAAAATTTTAGAATTGAAAATTTTGGGGATGAGGGTGTGGATCCTAATGAATCTCGATAGAAGGTTCTCGATATTTAATTTGATTTATTTAATTTATTTTGAAAATTAATTTGAATATATAGGAGAATAATATCTTGGATAAGAGGACATCGAGCAAGATCCTTACACCTAGATCGTAAATCTAGTAAGTTCAATTTGACGATAATGGTAGAGGTAAGGATTTCTGGATATTAATCATCTATTTATATAAAAATTATTTTATACATCAGTTATTTTGATTTATATCATTTTAATGGTTACATACTATATACTTATTTGCTAAGTATATATATGATATTATATGAAGTTATGTATGACAAATCACTAATCTTGACTTGGGATGGATTTTGATAATCCTATGCATCGAGTTGTGTAAAAGAATAAAATTTTCAATAATAATACCTGACAAGTTTATAATTGAGCTGTGTTATTGAATGTAGAATTGTAGTACTTTGGACTAGCCATTTTATTTTAATTATTACCTATCCACAGGCTTGAAACATGGCTATGGTAGTTTAGAGTTGAGCACTTATGGTCATTTGGGTTAGCCACTTTCATGCCTATCCATGGGCTTGATACATAGTTGTAGTAGTTTAGGATTAAATACTTGTGGTCCTTTGGACTAGCCACTTTATTTTAATGCTATCTACCCATGGGCTTGAGATATGACAGTAGTAGTTCAGAGTTGAGTACTTATAGTTCTTTAGATTAGCTTCTTTATTGATGCCAATCCATAGACTTGAAACGTGATTGTGATAGTCCATAGAACTAGCTACTTTGTTATTCTTTGCACAGATGATTGTGGTAGTCCACAGGACTGGTCATTTTTGTTGTCTTATCTATGGGCTTGAAATGTGACTATAGTAGTCTAGAGTCGAGTACCTTGGTATGATTGGATCCGATATATATTTGTTTGAGATAATAGTATGATGCGGCTTGTTGTACAAAAAGATATGTTTGCTATGCATATTTTATGAATCATGATATCTATTGACATATAATTTATATGAGTAGCAATTATTATTATTTTTTTATTTATTTATTATTATTATTATATTAGTATTGATGTGTAGAAATTCTTATGGAACTGTAAAAATTTATTATTATTATTATTATTATATATTTTTTTTAAAAAATTATAGGACGTATGTACTTGGATATAATTTAGATCGTGATTTGAATGGATTGATTAGATAGAGTACCATCAATAATAGTTGAATGATTGAGATTTGTAAATTATACAAGGTTGATATTTGTTGATATGGAATATTTGTTATAAATTGAGATCAATTATGTCATAGGATGTTGAGATTGTAATATATTCTACAGGCCTTGTATATTCTTTAGGGTTTGCCTTAGGGAGTGTGCGGCTATCGCATATCCGATCCAGATGCTGGATTCGGAGCATGATAAATGGTATCAGAGCTTAAAATTATGATCTCTAGGGATTGTGATTTAATGGATATTTGAGTATAAGATTATGATTACTAAGGATGTGATAGAATAATATCAGAGCTTGGATTATGATCACACGGGACTATGACTTAAGTGGTATTTAAACTTAAGGTTATGATCATTAGGGATATGATAGAAGTAGTAGAAGGAATTTAAAGTTTAGATTTTGAATCAATAGGTATCGTGATGAAATTTATACATTAGTTAGCATATGATGAGTATAAAAGGGTTGAATGATTTATCTTTCCCAATCACAATAAGTGAAGTTGACCCAATCATAAGAGATGTTGATCTTGGAGTATAGTTTGTGACATCGGTATATTATGGTGTATACTTATTCAATGATTTTTCAAATTTTGAAGTTGATGTGGGTGCAAACCAGATAGTCCACCCTAATTTGTTGTTGATTATTTGGTTGCAAATTTTGGGTTTAGCAATAGTGTGGAATATTCTTTGGGGATTGCACCTATTAGTTTGTTACGTACTATATTGACATTGGATTCTATTGATTGGTTCAAGTTTTTAAGAGAACATGAGATGTACATTAATATGATATAATCTTTCATAATCTAAAATTATCATTCTTGGATTAGCCTACTTAATTTTCTTATATTTGTTGGAGATCATTGGATATGTTAGATTTTAAATCAAAGTTTATGTTTCTAAGCTAGTCTAAGGTATCTTGTTATGATTATCAAATTGAGTTGAGAAACTTTTGAAAGACTTATAGGAGTGTTAACATATAAGGGACAAATTCTATGCATCGATGCTAAGGGTCATGACGAAGGAAGTTTATACAGAACAGTCGAATTGATTCTACTTATAGGGATGCTAATTTGAGTTCTTTTAATTTATTGAGGTTTGGAGTTAAGCTTGCTTTTTTTTAAAAAAAGTTGGTTTAAAATTATTTAATTGATTGTTAGGTGAATCTAGGGTTAACTCACTCCAATTAGTTCTAGATTTTTGGGGTTCTAGATAAGTGGTGGAACTTATGCAAAGCCTTCAAACATGGAAGTGGATCAAGGTTTAAACATGATGTGATATGCTTGAGGGACAAAGAAATTGGAAAAAAAAATACTTTGCTCTATATCTATCAAAAATTTGGAAGGTTAGATTTTTCTTATTTGGAATTCATTTGATAACCCTAGAGGATTCCATGGGTTTAGATTAGAGTGCATAGCAGAAGCATGGTCATTGACTTATATTAAAACTAGTTAGACAAAAAAAATCTAAATCAACAAGTGTTATGAATGAAGACTTGATTTGATTCTTGGGTTCATCTACATGTTGCAATGCTATCTTCAATGATTGGTTCTTTTGTTATTGGCAATGATCAAAAGAATTTTGAGTATCTTAAATTAGGGCTAATGGATTGATAATCCTTGATTGAGCTTGGATGTAGAATGCTTGGAGCATAGATATCCTTTTCTTAGGTTTGATATTGTTACTTCATTTATTTGAATAGATTTGAGATTTTTTTAAGATAAGAGACTAATTGTTATACCATTTAGGAATTTAAAAGGGTAAAGAATGCTGTAGATCATGGTGAGCATCTAATATTCCAGATGCTTCTACTTTTGTTATGAATAGGTTGGGTTGATTATGATTTTTATGTGAAATTAATCAAGAGCAAATAATTTTATGGGCCAGAAATTATGATGTTTTAAGCCAAGATTAAGAGATCAAAGAAATTTGTTATCTTATGGATAAAAATGATTTAGTTTTGTAATACCATATAATTAATTATGTTGAGCACTAGTGGAACAAGCACTTTATGATGTAGACCATTTGAAAGTTCAAGGATAATACGAGGGTTATGTATTTTCAATGTTCAAAACCTCAGGTATGCTAATTAGGGGGGAGAATGTAAAAATCAATTTTTTCATGGATTTTAAAGTAGACAAAAGCACAAAAAATAAAAGAGAGAGTCCCGATTGGACTCGATTTTCTTCTCTCCGATGTCTGATGAAGCTAGAGAATAGAGGCTCAATTTGAGCCAAATAGGGCTAATAAACCTAGAAGATCTCCTCTATAAGAAGACCCCTACCCTTCCATTGAGTTCCATAAAGATCCCCCGAGAAATTATCACCGATTGTCGCTAATTTCTTGAAGTTTTCCCTTCAATTTTCCTTGGTTTTCCATCGAAAGGATCACCTATGTAATACCCCGGTCTTGTATAGAATTTTCAGATTATCTATGGTTTCTTTTGTGTTAGCTTAAGCTTTTAGGATTGACCTTGAGAACCACTTAATATCAATTATAAATTTCTTTGAATTAAACTTATCTTACCAAAAATTGTTGAAACCATTTGGGCATAATTTATGACTAACTACCATTACGGATCCTGAAAATTTTTTAAGTCTAGAAACTTACATTTATATGGAGGATTATATAAAATATATATTTTTTAAAATCAAAATTGATGATAATTGACCTTGGATGTTAGTGAGTCATAAAATAATTTTTAATAAATTTTTGAGACCCTTTAACCTATTCATTCTAAAAAAGAAAAGTTTTAAAAGTTTTGGGTTTGGAAAAATTTGAATTAAAATCTAAATTTTGACTTCTTATTCTTAAAGATTTTAATTTTTTTGATATTTTTAATGCTTTCAAATAGGAAGATATTTTTTTATTTATATTTATATTTTAAAATTAATAGAGAGTAAAATAATAAAGAAATATAAATAAGTAGAGTATTAAATCAGTTTCAGAAAACTAGAAGACTGGGTCGACTCAGTTTATTAATGGATCGGCTGAGTCACAGAAAAAAGAAAGCATATCATAAGGGCTGTGGCAGTACATTGATGGGTCAATCCAGTTTTGGGTTGAGTCGACTTAGTTGTGGATAGAGCCGACTTAGTCTCAGACAGAGTCGACTAAGCTGCGGGAATAGTAGAGTGGTGGGTCAAAATCGAGATGCTTTGACTTGGGATTTAAAACATATTTTCAAGGGGCCAACTCAGCAACTATTTTGTGTAAATAAAGGGATAGAAAAATCAAGTTAATTGCTGGCTAATTCATCTAATTGACACCTAACCAAGTAAGTTTTTAAAATTTATTTTTCTAAGGGGCTATTCACTGATTTTTCTTGTTTTAGGGTTGTTCTGTTTCTCTAACAAAAATAGAACGAAATAGAGAGGAATAGAGGTTGAGGAAGGTCATACTCTCAATCAAAAATCGAAGGAAAGTCAGCTAAAAAAGGATAAATTAGTGGTAAACTCCTTTGAAAGAAGAAGAAGAAGGAGAAGACTGTACTTATGTTAGTAGCTGAAGTGTTTCAGCTAATCAAGGTAAGAATTTCAAACCCTAGATTGAATTTTAATTGAATCTTGAATAACTATTATTAGGTTTAATGTTTTCAATGAGTTAACTTATGGATCAAATTTGAATTGAAGAGTAGTGTGCTGCTATCAGAGTTCACTGAAATCAGTTGAAAAATATTTCAGCAAATAATTTAGAATTGGTATTGGTTGAATTGGAATAAGTCATGAGACTATATTATAGCTGAATTGTTGGGATTCTTAAGTTCATGTTAAAGTTTAATTAACTATAATCAGAGCAAAACAGAATTGAATGAATGCAAGGATTAGAAGAGTTAAGAAATCAATCTAAAAGCAAAATATGCATAGTTCTATTTATAAATTATCTTGAAGTATATTTATTAGTATTTATTAATGTTATAGGAATGGAATAGAGCTCAAAAAGGGATGTTTTGAATGAATTAGACACCAAGATGATCTAGCAGCCACAAGAGATTCATTAGGAGCTCCTCCTGTTGTTTCCGTTGGCTCCAAGGCAACATAAATTTGGACTCCCTTAGTTTTGGCTTGTGCAGTGAGTTGATAATATACTTTATGACATATTTTTATATCCTCTAAACTCTCTTGACATGTTTATCTTAGTTTATCTATTCCTATGAAATTTTACGTATCATATGCCACACTCTTTTATGGAATTTCAGCAAATTGAAATTTTATTTTTAATGTCTTATTTTCAGCGTGTCTGACTTAATGAATATCTTAAAAAATTATTTTATTTTTTGTGATGAAAGAGCTTTGGAAATGTTCTGACTTTCTCAATTGCTAGAGCTTTTATGAATCTTGGGATAGGCACCTTTAAACATTTTCTTTTGATATATGATATGAATACCATTAACTAGTAATAAGAAAAGTGAACATGAAAACAATGGATATGTTTGGAAAGATGATATTGATGATGAGTTTCATTTGATTATCTCTGCATGAGAAAATGAGATATAAATTATATTTTGGGTAGATGACAATAAGATTTTACGGAAGAAAATTTTGACAGAATACTGTAGCTAGCGATAGTTAGCGTTAGCCTTGGTGCACCATGTTTTGGATATCCTAGCTGACAAGGGTGGTGCTAGCCCGACGTGTTTAGTTGACAAAGTCAGTTTTGTTTCCCTAGCTAACAAAGATGATGTTAGCCTGACGTATTGATACACACGTATGGTATTGGTAAAGTCTTGGGTAAGCAAGCAACTATTTGGTTCTAAATTAGAAACCTTCTTTCATACGTGGGATATATGATTACTTTAAAATTTAGTACATTATAATTGATCTATTCATTAATCATTGTTTAGAGGATTATTCGAATTGCAGTTATTAAAGGAACATTTTTTTTCATCTATTCCGTTACACTACTTGACTGGAAATATTATTATATTTATGTTTTTGAAAAAGTTGTATGAATGTTTTTGATTAAAACACACATGCCTGAGCTTGTCCCATTTTCATTATAGATATATTATCTTTCACTGGGGCTTGTGACTCACCCTATTACTTTGATATTTTTTTTTAGATACTAGTATTGTGAAGGGTCCAGGTCCCTCAGCTTGATAGGAGCAGTCATCCTTTTTGGTGAGCCCAGCACTTGCATGTTTGGGCGTTTACTTTTGTTGTCCTGTAGTTGTGTTTTCTTTTGATATATTTTGGTTGTGTATAAACTTTAGACATGCTCCATTATCTACAGGCAGAATCTAGCTTCCACTATGTTTACTTAATTGGAATAACTGTATGTATATGTATGTACTCTTGTAACACATCATGTAGATATTTTGATCGTTGGAAATCTGAATTTGTACATGTATGTATGAATATACTGGATTAATTAAGCAGAAAATCATACCTTTGGAAATATCCATCTTTTAGGAAAAACTTTGTCAAGTTTTGATGGAATTTGTATATTTGATTTATCCCATTTGATATGTTTGTTAGGCTTGCTGGGTTGGCTAGTCCATCCTATATGCCGGTCATGACCCCGGGCTCAGGTCTTGACATATTTGATGAGTTACATGATATTTTCTATGAGTTACTTGATGATTTTAAAAGGATCTCTCTTAAAAATAAGGAACTTAGAAAGCTAAATCTTTTATTGGCTAAACAAAAAGAAAATTCTTAGAAAGAAAGAAAAAAACTTTTGAAAGAACAAAATGATTTGATGGAAAAGAATAACACTTTATAAAAAGAAGTTGATAAATTAAAACCCATTGTTGATTGTTTTATCCTAAGTTCATGAAATCTACAAACGTTTATAGAAAAATAAAAAATGATATTTAATAAGGCAACATTAGGCTTCAATGTATCTGCAAAATAAAAATTTTTGAAAAAAATATTTATGTAACCTATACCTAAAAGAAAAATCATTACTTATTTTAAATGCAATAAAGTAGGACATAAATCTATTGATTGTATCATGTTTAAATCTAAAAAATATTAGAATTAAACAAATCTGGATTTTAAAAGAAACCATTCAAGCTAATCTTAAAGGATCCAAGCTAGCATGGGTACCTAAAAAAAATTGATGATCTTTTTGTAGATGTGCTTGGCATCCCTTGGATCAACAAGAAAGTGATATCTTGACAGCAGATGTTCAAGGCATATGATGGGAGATAAGTTTATTTCTCTTAAAGCTAAAGATGGGAGAGTTATAATC
The DNA here is from genome assembly GCF_000442705.2 of Elaeis guineensis. Taxonomy (NCBI): domain Eukaryota; kingdom Viridiplantae; phylum Streptophyta; class Magnoliopsida; order Arecales; family Arecaceae; genus Elaeis; species Elaeis guineensis. The sequence goes on along the minus strand of NC_025998.2, from coordinate 113,643,530 downwards.
TTTGGAGACTATGGTAAAGAAAAAATAATCGATCTCGGTAATATCTAGATTACTACTACCACCTTTATAGAAAATATTTTGCTTGTTGATGGTTTGATGCATAATCTCTTAGTATTAGTCAATTATGTGCAAGAATTTTGATATTTCATTTAAGTCATCTTATTGCATTATAACTAGTTCCATTGAGAAAGGAATTAAGTTCATAGGAAAGAGACATGGAAATGTTTACTTGGTAGATCTTGATGATCTTGACAAAGATAACATTGAATGGCTAGTTGCTATGAATGCCAAAATCAATGAAACTAGTTGAATTTGGCATAGTAGATTATGTCATGCAAGCATGGATTCCATTGCAAGATTAATCAAAAAGGATTTAGTTAGAGTTTGTCCAAACTTATTTTGAAAAGAATAAATTATGCAATGCATGTCAATTAAGTAAGCAAGTTAGATTTTTATTTAAATTTAAAAATATTATTTCAACCACAAGGCCATTAGAACTTCTGCATATGGATCTATTTGGGCCAATCAAGACTACTAGTCTTAGTGGCAAATATTTTGATTTTATTTTTATTGATGACTTTTCTCGATACACATGAGTTTTGTTTTTTGCACACAAAAATGAAGCTTTTGAAATGTTTATAAAACTATTTAAGAAAATCATTACTGAAAAAGATCATAATATTTTGAAAATTAGAAATAACTATGGCATAGGTTTTGAAAATCATGATTTTGAAAAGTTCAATTCTAAAAGTAGAATTGATCATAATTTTTTGACCCCTAGGAGATCTCAGTAAAATAGGGTAGTAGAAAGAAAGAATAGAACTTTACAAAAGATGATAAAAATCATATTTTGTGAAAGCAACCTATCAAAATAGTTTTGGACGGAAGCTATAAATACTACATGCCATATGTTGAATCGAGCATTGATTAGACATATCTTAAAGAAAACCCTCACGAGCTTTATAAAGAAAAGAAATCAAATATTTCTTATTTTAAAATTTTTATTTATTGATATTTTATTTTAATAAATAAAAAAAATAATTAGATAAGTTTGATGCTAAATCTGATAAAGAAAATTTTCATGACTACTCATCATCTAGTAAAGTATATAGAGTATTTAATAGAAGAACATTAATTATAAAAGAATCTATTAATATTGCTTTTGATGGGACTAATATTTAAAATTAAGAGAAATAGATGTAGATGATGATGTAGGTACTTTTGAAAAGGAGATAGAAGAAATGATATTGAAAAATCCTTCTTCTCAAGAACAAGAAGATAAAGAGTAAGAACTAGAAGATGAAATTGGTGAAGTGTAAGAGCTTCTTTTCTCTACTCATCAAGGTACATATAATCTATCCATAGAATGGAGGTATGCTTATAGTCACCCTAAAGAACTCATTATAGGTGATTCATCTCAAGGAATTAAACTAAAGCTTTAATTAGAGATACATTAAATTATTTTGCATGTGTGTTACATTTTGAATCTAAAATAATTCTTAAAGATGAAAAGGATGCTAATTAGATTATAGCCATGCAAGAAGAATTAAACCAATAATGTTTGAAATTTAATTGAAAGACTTAAAAACTATCATGTTATCAGCACTAAATAGATTTTTTAAAATAAATTAGATGAGTAGAGTAATGTAATTAGAAATAAGGCTAGATTGATTACACAAGATTATAATCAAAAGGAAGGAATTGATTTTGATGAAATTTTTGCATCAGTTGCTGGGCTTGAAACTATTAGATTTCTCTTAGCATTTACAAATTTCATTGATTTTAAATTATTTTAAATGAATATGAAAAATATATTTTTGAATAGATATATTGTGGAGGAAGTTTATGTAGAACAACCTTCAGATTTGAAAATCATAAATTTTTATATCATATTTTCAAGTTAAACAAAGCTTTATATAATTTAAAATAAGTACCTAAAGCATAGTATGATAGATTAAGAAAATTTTACTTGAAAATGATTTTGAAAGAAAAAATATAGATGCACCTCTTTTTATTAAAAAGAAAATAAAATGATCTTTTAATTGTTCAAATATGCATTGATGACATAATATTTAGTGCTACTAATGAGCTTTTATGTAAAAAATTTGCTAAGTTAATATAGGAAGAGTTCGAGATGAGTATGATGGAAGAATTATCTTTTTTTCTCAGACTCCAAATTAAGCAAACAAATGAGAAGATCTTCATAAACTAAAGTAAATGTATAAAAAAAATCTTGAAAAAATTTGGTATAGAGAATGTCAAAGGTATTGACACCTCTATGAGCTCAAGTTGCAAGCTTGATGAAGATATAAAAAATAAAATAGTAGATTCAAAGCTTTATCAAGGTATGATTGGATCACTTATTTACTTTATTATAAGTAGGCCTGATATTTATGTTTAGTATTTGCATGTATGCATGTCATCAATCTAATTCAAAAGAATCATATGTAATGGCAATTAAAAAAAGTTTTAGATGCTTAATTGATACACAAAATGCTAATTTATAGTTTTCAAATTAATCTTTTTTAAATTTAGTTGGATATTCTGATGCTGATTTTGTCAGATATAAATTAGATAAGAAAGGCATAAGTGGTATTTGTCATTTTCTAGGAGTTAATTTGATCTCATGGTTTAGTAAGAAATAAAATTCAGTAGCTTTGTCTATAGCACAGGCCAAATACATTGCAGCTGAAAGTTGTTATGTTAAACTTTTATGGATCAAACAACGACTAGAAGACTATAGTATAATCTGTAACAAGATTTCTATCAGATATGATAATATAAGTGCTATTAATCTGAATAAAAATCTAATTCAATATTTAAGATCAAAACATATAGAATTTAGATATCACTTCATTAGAAACTATATACAAAAAAATGATATAATGCTTGAATTTGTGTCAACTGATAATCAAATCACTGTTGCTATTACTAAACCTTTAAGTGAAGAAAAGTTTTGTTTGACTAGAAAAAAATTAGGGATTTATGATCCATTTGGTTAAATTATTTCATGCAAATTTCTTGCATGGCCTATTTATTTTAAATTGATTCTATAAGTGTTTATATCGAATTTATGCTCATTAAAAATATGTTGAATTATGCATTTAAATATGTAATTGATTTTGATATGTATTGAATGTCGGTTTGATTGATTGCATCATTTCTGACAAAGTCAAACTTTGAAACTTGCTCTGTGCCAGCCTAAGCTAGCTAACTTATAAACTTAGTCAACCAACTATTATCCAACCAATTAGAACTCTTAGTCAACCCTGGACTGAGCTGACTCACCTATAATCTGAGTCGACTCAGGTGTCGGGACCCGATCCTTAAGATGGAATCCCTAAGGGACCCATTCATCATTTTCTTTTATTTCTCTTAGCTATCCCTTTCCCAAAGTTTTTGCCCCATAAAATAGTTTTTCATCTATCCTCTTCTAAGGTTTTTATGGTGGGATTTGATCTCCAATGGCTCCAAAGAAACAACTCTCTTACCGCATGAAGAGGCCATATCAACTTCCTCCACAAGGGAGAGGATTTTATGGGCATTAAGGGGAAGAAAGAAGAATAAAATTTTGGATGGATCAAAGGATGGAATCTTCAAGTCGAAGAGATATGCTAGCTCCTCGGCCTGAAGCACCTCCTCCAATGTAGCCTGCTCTAGCTCCTCCTCCTCCCTCTTTGAGTAAATCTATTCCATTATCCTCAAGGTCAAAGACAATTGAAAGGAACACTGATTTTGAATTTCTAGATAAAGAAATCTTTAAAATTGAGAGAAAAATCAAGAGTCTCGATTGGGAATCTATGTACTTTAAATTTACCCACATATCCCAACCTAATCAAAGAGTTCTATGAAAATAGTAAAGTGAGAGTTAGCCCTATTGAATCAGAAGTGAAAGGGATTAAAATTCTTTTGAATGTTGCTTCCCTTGGCTGTATTCTTCAAGCACCCACAACTGAATCAGACAAGTTAGTAGACAAGTGTAGTGCATTGAAGATGATTCTAGAAAGAGAAGATGTGATTGCATTTGAAGAAATCCTTGCTAGTTGAGTGTCGATTGAAATGAGATTGTTACATCACATGATGGCTATAGGATCTTCATTCTGAGAGTTGGATGTTTTGACCTAGTCGCTAAAAGGGATGTCATCATCATGCATCACATTGTCAATGAAATCCTTTCAATCTTCCAGCTCTCTTGATCAAGGTAATCCAAGATGCAACCTCTCATGCCAAGCCAGATTTACAATATGTGATATTTCTAACTCTCATTTTCAGATAATTTGGAGTCATCCTAGAAGGAGAACCCTTAAAGAAGCTGCGATATTTTAACACTTACAATAATCGATCACTACAATAGATGGGATACACAAAGGTTGACGGTCATTGGATAAGAAAAGGCGGGGAAAGAGATGAAGCCAAAGGACACAGAGACAGAGAAGAACCTCCTACTATGATTGAGCTAATAAAGCAAAAAGAGTAACATGCTTCTTCGGCTCCTTAGACCTCCGAGTTGACCTAGATTTTTTGACTGTCAGAAGATTAGACCAAGTAGATTGTGTAGTGCATTCATGACAGGCTTCATGACTTGATAAAAACTCTTATCAGCTCTGCTATCAGAGAAGCCTTGACACGTGGCCGTTCTTTTGAGCAATCAGATTCTCACCTACCATCCACTGCAGACTCTGCACCCTTTCTAGACTAAACCTTAGAATACATCATATGCTACATGTTTACATACTATTTTTGTTTGCTTGCCTAATTTTTTTTATATGTTTCTTTTTGTAAAGGATAGGCTTCTTTTACTTATATAAACTTTGTGCTTATGAATGATATCCTTTTATGAAATGAATGAGCACCCTCTTGATCTCATGACTATTTGACTAAATAGTAAATTGATTGATATTCCATGAATTACTTATACTTTTTATTGAATGATTGAATGAGCAATTATTTGACTAATTGTTCCTCCTGGTAAATCAAAAGATGCAATTACTAAAGAGAAAAAGAAGAACTGGACTAAAAGAAGGAGCAATGTGATGGATTACAAATTTGAATGAAGTGAAGAATAAAATTGTGAAACTTCTGAAATGTTACTCATCTATATAACAAAGTGGGAGTTTTTTTTTATTTAAAAAATTGATGTGATCTCAAAAAGTGGATTTAATCAAAATTATATTAAGAACTTTGCACCCTCTACATAAGAGAGGGGCAATTTTATTGAAAATCTGATAAATTTGTAGTAAAATTTTTAAAATATTTTAATACTTGAAAGGTAGTACTCAAAGGGTTCTGTTATCATTAAATAGGGAGAGATTGTTAGTCTTAGAATTGATTTTGATGATGTCAAAGGTATTTGAGTATAAATCATGTTTACTTATGTTGCTTTTGAGAGTGATTTGCATAGTTAGTTTATTCAAAAAAAAGTTCTCTAAAAAAAATTCATTTCCAAGTTAAAGACCTTTGCTTGGAAGCAAGGAACCTAAGCTAGTCTAAAAGGACCTCTCAACAAGCTTACATAGACACAAATTGAGTTTGAGAAGGCAAGTTTAGCCTAGAGCAAGATTGATCAAGGAAAGCTATTTTAAATATATTTTGACATGCTTGGTACATCATTGAGTGACTAAGCAAGGAGCTTGCCTACAAGCCTTCATCTTAGTCGATCAAGATAGGATCTAAGCCAACTCAAGCTTTTGGATAGCCAACTAAGTCTCAAACTTAGGTTGAAGATAGAATGGTGAAGATTTCAAATATTGTTCTAAGTCAATCCTCTGATAAACTTAGTTGACCAAGACTGAAGCATAGCTGACTCATAATGAAAGATAGTTGACTTAGTCTTAAAGATAAAAGAACACAAAAAGTAGTATGAATCAACAAGTCTTTTAAGTCAATCTAGAAAATTAGTTAGCCGACCAAGTTATTGACCTTATGATTGATTTTGATGATTACAAAATATTGAGTAATTATGGTACTAATCATGTGTTCCTAAGTGAATGTAGGATTTTCTAGGTGCTTAAAATAAAGAAATTATTTATATAAAAAATCCTCTTAAAAGAATGATGATTAATGGTCAAATGAGACTCAAACAAGTAGTTTTTAGAAGCCTAAATGTTGTGAAAAATCATGAAAATCAGGGTGGAAGAAGCCCTCAAAAGTTGAAGTCAAAAAGTCACTTATGTAGAAAAATATGTAGAAACTTTTAGTAGGCTGTCATTCAAGTGGACTCAAATTTTATCCGAATCAACTTGAGCTGAAACAGTAAAGAAAAATAATTTAACATACAGAAATTTCAGCTGGCATGCCTTCAAGTTGACTCAAAGATTATCTAAGTTGACTCAAATATAAAATGGTAGAAAAATAATTTTTCAAAATAGAAAATTAAACAGATCGAGTGGCAACTCAAGAAGACTCAAATTACTTGAGTCGAAGTTACAAAAAAAGATAGAAAGATGTGTTTTTAGGAAAAAAGCTCGAGTAGAGTTGCAGACAGCTCGAGTCGACTCGAATCCTATCTGAGTCGACTCAAATCCCAATGATTAGTTCTGTAAAAATTCAGATTTGATTCCTAACAGCTAGTTCAGCCCTTCCAAAGGCCAAATCTCATTCTCTAGTCAACTCCAAATATATTAAGAGCTAGAGAATCAATTGGGAAGGGAGCCAAGAGAATTTGAATGAAAAATCATTATTTCTTAGAGGGAATATTGAATTGTTGCCCAGCTATGTAACCCAAGAGGGGGGGTGAATTGGGTTTCTAAAAATTTTAAGCTTAACTAATGACTTATAAAAATGTTTGTCAATAGCAAAATGAATGAGGAGAAAAACCTTAGTTCAAGATTAATTGCCTAAAGCAAGAGAGCAAGGAAATAATGAAGAGTTAAAGAGAAGCAATTATGCACACCACAAACACAATGATTTATAGTGGTTCGGTGCCAACCTTGCACCTACATCCACTCCCCAAGCTCCTACTTGGGAATTCTAATCCACTATACTTGTATTCAACCCGAATACAAACGTCGAAAACTCCGACACTAGCTATCCCAAGCTAGTCCACTTGTTTCTCGGGTACAAGCCAACCCAATACACTCCGATTTCAGGTTCGGATCAACCTTCCTTTATTTTGGAACCCTTCCAAAACAAAGACAATTACTCAAAATGAGTAAAATAATTTATAGCACAAATAAGTACAAGAAAAACTCCTTTAATGAGCGAATATAACTTTAAATACACTTTACTCAAGAGAAGAAGCCCCGTTTTGGATTTCCTCAAAGTGGATGGAGAATTGATTGAGCGCTTGAGGAGTTGGTGAGCTTTGATTGATGGCTTCTTGAAGGCTTTAAATGAGCTCTTGATTAGGGCTGAAAAGTTGGCTTGAGAAATCTTTTCTCTTTTGAATGCTCTTGAATGCTCTCTTGAATGTTCTTTTAAATCTCTTTCTTTCTCTCTTTCTTCTTCTTTCAATCTCTTGTATGTTTTCCACCTTTTGAATCCTTTTATAGCTTTAAGAAATAGAGGAAAACATTCTAGGCAGAAAAAGAGCCGTTAGAGCACATTAAATGAGCATTTAAAGCACTTAAAATGGGTTAAAAACTAGCCGTTGCAGAAAAATTCCGTCGCAGGGGTCAACTCATGAGTCGACTCATGCCTCAAGGGTCGACTCATGAGTCGACCTCTGTTGAAGCAACCAGAAAATAGGGTTCTGTAAATTTTGATCTAAAACTGCAGGAGTCGACTCATGAGTCGACTCATGCCTTGAGAGTCGACTCATGAGTCGACTCACAGGCCATGAGTCGACTCACAGGCCGTGCCAAGCCAAAAATTCAGCGTGCCAAACTGCTCATTGTACCATGAGCTGACTCATGAGTCGACTCATGGTTTTCAAACATGCATAACTTCAAAAATACAAGTCCAAAAATAATGAAATTTTCGTCAATAGATCACAAATCTTTTGTTCTACCAAATGATACTATTAAATTAGTATTTTGGTAAAATTATGATTTTGCCCCTGAAGAGCACAAAGACTTTTTCAAATAAAAAATATTGGTACCCCTTCAATCTACTTTGTAATCATCAAAATCAATCTAGGAGCAACAATCTCTCCCTTTTTGATGATGACAAAATACTTGAACAAAAGCATTTATGTGAAATATGAATTTCAAAAGAATGCATTATAAGTGCATATGCTTGAAAAGAAAAATGATTCTTTTGGCATGTGATCCAAATGGTCCTATGCATAAATAGTTTGCCCATTTGCTTAAAGATTTGAAAATTTGCTCATTGGATTATATGATTTCGGTGTTAGAGCAGAAATTTTGTTTTTGTTATCAGAGCAAGCTGTATCTTGAAAATTTGCTCATTCTCATTTGATTATTTAATTTTATTATTAGAGCAAAAATAATTAAGTGTGCCAATGCATGTCTAAGAGTTAATTTATAATATTAGAGCATGTTAAATTTAAGATGTATCAGAGCAAGTAAGAATTTTAAAGCATATCAGAGCATATTTAAAGAAGTAATTTTAAAGGTTGCTCATTTGCATTGTACTTAGCAATTTACTCATTTGTATTTTTAAGTCATGTAATAATTTTACTTTTGATATGTTTCTTTTTCTTTAATTTCTCATAATTTGTAGTTTTGCTTTTGATGAATTTTTTTTTCTTGAATTTCTCATAATTTATAGTTTTGCTTTTGATGGGTTGCTTTTGCTTTAATTTCTCCCCCTTTTTGACATCATCAAACATTGTTAACTTCCCCTCTTTTTCTGAATACGTTTTCTCTTTAATACTTTTAGTGCTTATCATTAATGTTTGCTCCCCCTGAATTCAGCAATCATTAACCAAAATATGCCATAGATTACCATAGATATGAATCATCAACAAGGAGAAGATATTTCAACAAGGAGAATATATATAACCAAAAAGATGATTGACATCATTACAAAAAGTAGATATATAGGTAAAAGATGATTAAAACCATAATTGTTTCAACACAAATTTCATAACATAAAAGTCAACTAGCTAATGTCATTACATGGCCCCAAAATACAGATCCTAGAAAGAACAAGAGACTAACACCTAGGATCTAGTAAAGATCATGACTAGAAGGATCGGAGTCATCAGATATAGGGTGAGGAGACGATGGATCTCGACCAGAAGAACGTCCTCTACCCCGTCTGCCTCTGGCACGAGCAGGTGAGCGAGATGAACTAGGAGGCTGAGAATGCTGCGAGGCCAAGGACTGAACTGAAAGAGTGAGTCTGATGGAATCAAGAACGTTCAGTGCTCTGGAAACAGACTGAAGTAGAGCAGTGAACTGAGTAGATGCATGCTCACTCGAGCCTCTGATCTCTCTCCTCAATAAATCATAACCACCCTCCAATGCACCTCTGAGCCTGCCAGCCTCTGCAGTAAGGTCTGTGACCTCAATAGTGCTCTCCTGTGGCTGAGGATGGGCCAAAGCTAGGACTTGCCCCTGCAAGTCAAGAACTCTCCCAGTCAGTCTCCAAACGGTGTCCTCAAGCTGCTGAATCCGGATAGACTGATCTGAGATCAACTGAAACACAGTGGAGATATGGGGAGTCAAAGTCTGATCAGATGAAGTGGCCCCTGGTGTAAATGTAGTAGTGCTCCACTGTCTAGATAGTAAGGAAGCCACATGCTGTGATATCTACTCGATCTGATCATCAGCCAATCTGAACTCTGAAGGAGGTGCTCTGCTCTCTGGCTGATGTACTGGTATGGGCCTCCTGGTGAACTCTGAAGGGCCAGCCTCTGGATCTGGAATGAACTGGATATCTGGAGATGCTGCCCTGAAGTCATGGATAGAAGATGAGGGACCTTCTTCTTCAGTTCTATCTTCTACTCTGTCCTCAGCTCTCTCCTCAGAACCCTTGATCCAACCACCATCAGTTTTTATAAATCTCATGCGGTGCAGAGTGTGTTGGTTGAAGGTGTCTACGTGAGAAAGCTTAGTAGATGCCTCCCCTCAAAGCTGACTCCAAACCTCCTGAAAACTCGAGTAATGGCCATACCAAAAGGCAAATGTGCCTTGGATCTGTTCAGTGTCTCTCTCATGGCCTCAATCATTAGTGCAGGAAGGTTTAAGGGGGTTTGAGTGATAAAATGAAACATAATACAAATATCTCTGCTAGAAAGTAGATCATGCCTACCACTCCTAGGGAAGAAGAGCTTCGTCACTAACTGATGTAAGATCCTCATCTCAATAGACAAAATTTTGGCTTCCAATTTATTCAAACTTCCTGAGTAGGTTCCCCTAAAATCACACTGATTCCCTCTTCCTTCACAGGGAGTTCCATGTAAGAATAACCCTCACAGGGCAAGTGTAGAATTTCTCCCAAAATGACAGGATCCAGACAAATATCAACTCCCTTAACTGTCGAAGTCACTGTTCCATTCCCATAATGCAGATTCTGATAAAATTCTCTAACTAGGTCTACAAAAGTGACTTCCTTAAGAGAGCAGTAGAAACCCCAACCCTGATTTTTAATCTTTGTTCCAAAGGTGAAATCCTCTTTTTCAAAGAATCTAAAATCTACATTCTTTCCGGTTTCAACCTTCCTATCAGATAGAGGGATCTTACTGGGGCTAAGGGATGATTGAGAGGGACCTTGACCTGACACAGAAGCCGGAATGGGAGTAGTGGAGGACTGAGCAGCTTGCCTTTTTCTGCGGATATTTTCTTCTAGCTCACGGACCGACTTTCTTCTCTGAGGGAGCTTCATCTTCGGAGCCATTCTTACCACAGCAGCAGGTAGAGAGACTTGGAGGATCAAGTGGATGAGTGGAAGAAGGGCTACAAAAGGATGGAGAGGGATTTTGGCGGAGAGAAGAGGCAGATTTGAGAAGAACGGTGGAGGCTAGGGCACGCTCCAACCATTTCAATCAAAAGAAAAGATGCGAAAATCCCCTTTCCCATGAGGTGATTTGTGGTGGAGAGGAGAAGGGAGAACAACCTTGAGCTAGATCCTTGGTTTTGGAGAGAATGAGGATGAGGATGGCGGTTCTTGGAGGGAGGAAGACGAAGAGATGAGTCGGCTCACGAACAGGCTTCCAATTAAAAAGAAAGAGCCCGTGGGAAGTTGGCAGTAATTACAAGTATGCC
>NC_025998.2:113617748-113632319 GCF_000442705.2 Elaeis guineensis | reverse complement strand
GGTTTGAGATGATATCAAGGATATTAAGGATATCAGTGCCAATCAGCTGAGTGTAGAAATACGACTACTATGATCAGGATCTTCTTCATATTAGTCATACATCACATTCTTCAGAAGATTCTTCAAAAGATTTTACTTTGCATATTAGCACTCATGCTATAATAGATGTAAGGATTGAGGATCTAGTAGTTTAGATAAAAATAGCTCCACCTCCATAAACCAATCATTTAGAGAGCTCAGATTGATTATTTGGTATACTAGATGAGAATGCATTTATCGATAGAATTTTCATCAAAATTATTTCTTTTGTTTGTGCAAAGATTTTAAAGTATACTTCATAGGCATAGTAGGTAAGATGAGATCTAATGGAGGCACAATCATTAGTCAAAAAGGAGTCAATATGATTGATTCAGGCTATCACTTCAGCAAGAAAGTATGTGCATGACTTAGGCTAGTTATTTAGAGATACTAGACCACCCTCTCCATCTAGTCAATCTGGACTTTCTTTTTAAAGCTATACCAACCTATTCTCACTTAGGATGTTAGAATTTATTCCTTAGAACTTTAGTGACCCTAGCAATCCATTTTTGAAATCCTTAGGATGTAGCTCTCATGTATCTTGTTTGTTTTCCATGTTTCAAATAATAAAAATTTAGATCACTTTTGTAATCATGTTTTAGCAAATCAATGAAAATATAATTTTTTATTAAACTTAATATGTTTGATGTGTCTACTTATTTAATGATTATCCTTATTTACTTAATTGAATATTTGTCTTGTTTATAAAACTATGGGGAAGAAATATATATAAGCTAATATTAAATTTAAATAAATATTTGATCAAATTGAATAAATTGCATGATTTGGAAAAAAAGGAGGAGAACCAAGATAAATGAATCTTATGGCATTAACTATTAAATTTGGGGAGAATTAAGTAAGTCAAGCTTTTGAGCACTAATTATGAAAAATAGGGGGGAATATTATTTAAGAAATCATCTTGGAAACTTAATAGGATTAATCATTATTAATCTTAGAATAGAAATTATTGATAAATATTTAAACCTTGCTTGTTGTAATCAATTTAATATATTTTAGAGAAAAATTATTTTTAAACTTTAAAAAAAAATGATGAACTTGTGTATCTATGTAGTTTTATTCATTTCATATAATTTGATTGTCATCTCTATTAATTTGCTCGGATTTGATTGCTATCAAGAAATGAATTTGATTTTTGAACTTAACAAGAGAAACCATTTTTGATTTATTTTAAAAATTTATTTTTATTTCTAAAAGAGAATTTATTGATGAACATTTGTACTTTGATTTGTGCTATCATATGCTTTTGAACATTTAACTTGTTCATTCATATTTGTGCTATCATGTGCTATCATGTGCTATCATGGCTTGATCCCATCTTTATTTCTAATAATCAATTGGCATCAAGCTAAATTTAAATCATATTCTTATGCTTTATCATGATTGCTGATTTTTTTTTTGAATTTAAAAACTTACTCTTCTCCAATCATTAAGTGGTATCAAAGTTTCATGAAAATCAAAATTGATCTAAAATTTAGTCCAAATGATATCAAATTTTACTTTGAGAGAGTTATTATTGGTATTGGATTTTATTTTCTAAATAATTAATATAAATTTGATTATTTTCACAATTGGTATCAAGAAAATTTATCTTAAAAATTTTTTCAGACTTGGTATCAATAGTGTCATTCTTACCTTATACTTTATTGAGTTATTTTTGGCAAAATAATTAAATATTTTATCTCAAATTTATTTTGTATTGATATACTCTTGATATGGTATCATTTGAGATAAATTCAAAAAACTAATGAACTTGAATGAATTAATACCGCTTAAAGAAAAAGGAAGAGATTTAAAAAATATATATATCTTATAGCTAATTTTAATGCTCAAAATCCTTAAAAATTGAATAGCTCTATTTCCTTTGAATTTTTAAAGCTCAAAGTTATTCCTTGAGTAAATTTAAGAAGCATTTCTTTTGAATCTATGGTTTTGAGAAAAAAGAAAATGCACTATTGAAATTGTATTTTATGAAACCAACCAAGTTAATTTTGAATTCAAAATGAGGGAGAAAAATACTTTTCATAATTAGTTTCAAGATGAAATTTAAAAAAAATTTTGCTTCATTCATTTATTTTTGAGAAATAAATTTGAAAACTACAAGTAGTGTTTTCATTTGATATCAAGAAAATCTTTCAAAGAAGAATACTTTACTCGACACTATACCCTGCTTCAAGAAATATGAATTTGGTTTGATTTTCAAAATAATTGATATAAAACTATCTTCTTCTCAAGCATACTTTAATCGACATTATACCTTACTTTGATACATTTTTGATATGATATCTTTCGAGACAAATCTAAAAAAATGACATCCTTTAAGAACTTAAATGATTGATACTTTTCAAAGAAAGAAAGTAATGAAGTTTATCTTATGCTTATCCCTAATCATTGAAAAGTTTTAACTCTCTAAAATTCTTAAAATTCAAGCTCTTCTATAATTGAATTTGAGAATCTGTTTAATACATCCATCATTATTCAAAAAAGAAGAGATGTGCTTATAAATCTACATTGATCAAAAGAAAAAAGATAATTCTTTTTAGATAGTTGCTATTTGGATTGAATTTCAAAATATTTGGTACCAAAAAGAATTAAATTGATTATTTTTTATTTTAAATGGATTATTTTTTTAAAGAAATAAATTCAAACTTCTTTTAATTTGTATCAAGTAGAAATTCTCAAGAATACTATTACAACTGGTATCCTAATTCTCAAAATTGGTATCAAATGATTTATTCTTACCTTAAACTCTATTATTTTATCTTTTGGCAAAAGGAAAAGAATGTGTTTGTCTCAAATCTGATTTTATATAGCTAAATGATTTCATTTAAATAATTTAAGAAATTTCATATCTTTTCTTGAACTTAATTGAGTGATATTTCTTAAGAAAAAAAAAATCTAAATTTAAACAAAAATCTCTCTGTAATTTATCTTGCATGATCTATTAGTATCAATCCAAAATAATTTATCAAAATAATTTAATCTAATTTTAATCGATTCATCTTTTTTATCAAAAGTTAAATCGATTGATATCATAATTTTTCACAATTGGCATTGGACAACTTGTTATTACCTTGAACTCTATCTATTTATCATTTCGCAAAATGAAAAGGATGCTTTATCTCAAATTTATTTTATATTATCCTATCTCTGACATTATCTCCTTGAGATAATTTCAAAGATTAATATCTTTATGAATCAAATTAAATATCTCTTATGATTTGCTTTGAATGATCTATTCAAAAACTTTAACATTGAAAAAGTTCTATCTCTTGAATCTTTAAAGCTCAAAGCAAATATCCCACTACATTCTTACTTTTGAGAATGACGAGAAGTGCTATTAAGCCTATATTGCTCAAAACTTAATTGACACAAAAACTAGCCAAGCTTTAATTAAATTTGATATATATTTTTGACTCATTTTAAAAGAGGAAGGAAAGTTTTGAAATCTACATTGCTTCCAATAAAGAAAAGTTAAATTTGAAAGGAGAAGAACTTAAGTCAAATTTGAATGTGTTTATATTTGAATTTGAATTGATTTTGATGATTCATCTTAAATCTTTTTCTTGAACTTTTTGATGCTGTCAAAAAGGGGGAGAGATGTTATATTGAGTATATATTTATTGAGTTTATGGTTAAATTTGTTATATATTTACATGCTTCATGTTTAAATTGAGTATATGGAAGAAAGATATGCTTAAGATGTAAGATGCACATTTACTTGCTTGAAATGTTTATATAAAATGAGTATGTTTGGATAAGTGCCATCTTAAATATTGGTATTTAATATTGGTGTCAAAACTTACAATAAAAATACTTTGATAAATCTTATTGAAATATTTATGAAGTATGTTCTTGTAAGTGCTTACTTATTCACTTCATGATTATATTTATATTGATAAATTAGTTGAAGCACATTATACTTTATTGTACATATACTCAAAATTTTATCATCATCAAAAAGAAAAAGGTTGTTGATCCTATGATTGATTTTAATGATTACAAAATATTAAAATATTATGATACTAATCATGTGTTCATGAGTGAATGTAGAATTTTTTGGATGCTTAAAATAAAAAAAATTATTTATAGAAGAAATTTTGTCAAAAGAATGATAATTAATGATCAAATGAGACTCAAACAAGCAATTTTTGGAAGCCTAAATGTTGTAAAAAATTATAAAAATCAAGGTAGAAGAAGCTCTCAAAAGTTGAAGTCAAAAAGCAACTTATACAAAAAAAATATGTAGAAATTTTCAATAGGTTGTCATCCGAATCGACTCGAGCTGAAATAGTGAAGAAAAATAATTTTGACATATAAAAATTTTAGCTAGCATACCCTCGAGTTGACTCAAAGATTATCCGAGTCAACTCAAATACAGAATGATAAAAAAATAATTTTTTAAAATAAAAAATTCAATAGATCGAGCAGCAACTCGAGTCAACTCAAATTATCGAAGGAACCAGATCTAGGGTTTCAGGGTTAGATTTTGAAACTTTTTCAAGATCAGGCAGTGGAAGACTAAAATAAATCAAAATTTATCTTATAAAATTAAAGAATCTCTAGATCTAAGATCCTATTAAATGATTATTACATGATATTAAATCAAAAATTAAAATATAAAGAGCAAGAACTACATATTAATCATATCAACATGTTTCTATACTACATCTAATGTATGTAAAATATAATAGATCAGATCTATTACCTTACAAGTTAGACATTCTAACTTTGCTGATCCAGGCTTGAGGATGATGTTACGAGTTGCACATGCATCCGACCTCTAGGAGTCATCCACACGAGCCTACGAATCACGATCAGAAGTCCTAGTCCAAAAAATCAGCACAATATGCTAGTACTGTACTGATCCTTCTTCGATGGTCAATCAGATGCCTCCTTCTTCTTGATTTGGACTCTTTCAAAGATAAAAAGTAGGAGAAGGAGTTTTATATATGAGAGACTCTTAGAAAACTCACAGATGGAGGAAGGAAAGAGGTGAACTCAGCAACCCTAGAAGAAGACCCTCTTCTTCTTCTCTTTGCTCTAACCCAGACACTTAGTTTTGTGTCTATTATATCTCCACGTTCCAACACTTTTTCTTTCTAATTTTCACATGCCCCAAAGATCTCTCAATGCTTTATAATCCATAAAAATTTCAAAAAGAAATTGATCCTAAATAAAGAGATATGAAGAATCATTGTCTAGGTCAAATACCTAGTCAAGAAAAATCCAAAAAGGGCAAGACAAGGGGTGCCCAACTCATGGGTGCCCCCTCTTTCTTTTTCTACCATGGACCACCAACAAAGGGTGCACAATATGTGCCATAAAATCCATGAAAATTTCAAAAAAAATTTGGATAAAATCAGTGCCATAAGGAAAGAGTTTTGATTTCCTAAAATTCTATCTCATAGAATTTGAAATCCAAACTAATTCCTACTTTGACTTGGTCCACAATCACATTCCATGTAAGAGAGAAAGAGTGGAAAGCTTTGAGCATGTGTGAAGGCCTAGGAGAGAAGGTTTTGTCACACAAAATAAAAAAGAGTGGGCGTGGGGGGCTAAGGTGGTGCAAGGTGGAATCCTAGTCTTACTAGGGTTCAATCTATGACTTGTTCAAATTTGGTTTCTCAAACCAAATCAAACTAAAACCAATCAACCCAATTAAAATAGGTATTAACTCAATTAAAAATCTAATTTAATCAGATTAAATTAGATTTAAATCTAATTTAATTTTTTAATCAAATTAAAAATTATGTTGATCCAAGTCCTTATTGAACTAGGACTAGTTTTTTCCTTGCACTTGGCTTATCCAATAAACCAATTGGACTTGATCCAATCAAGTCCAAATAAAATCTAATTAAATTATATTCAATTAGACTTAATCTCAGTCCATTGGCTTAATCAAATTAAGCCAATTAGCAATCAAATTGCTAATCGATCCTCCTGCAACACTTGCACTAGGTTAAATGTCAATCGTATTGATCGTTTAACCCTAGAACGATTCTTAATCGTTGATCAACCATCCGATCGGATCGTGAACTCTAATGTGTCTGACCTCATAGATCTGAACCTAAGTTGATAGTACAGGAATAAATTTTTATACCAATCAAAGTAACCATCTAGTAATGGTACCTGATGGCCGGATAGATCGAATATGTAGAACAACATCCTTAGAACCCATGCGGATATAGTTTTCATATAATTCATCTCCTTGACCAAAATGCTCATAAGACACCTCATAGTTCAACTGTCAACTCTGATCAAGTTGTCCACATTGTATTTCAAAATATCAAATCCATCTGATGGATTATCCTGGTCAAAGTTTTGCTAAATTGAAATACAGCAACTAATTCTTCTCCAACTCTTGGAGTGGTCAATCCCATCTTGATCACACTCTGACTTCGTAAGTACTTGACTGTGCCCAGAAGCCTTCCATCTCTGAATTAAAAATTCAGTTAGTCCAGTACCAAAGCACAGTGAGTTGCTTGCAAATCACTGAGACGATCTCAGGTCTAAGGGACACTTATACCTATATCCCATCCAAGATATTCTCGACAGTAGAATGCTCTGGAGTTGGCCACGTTCAATATCGATGTACCCTTACAACTCACCTGTATGCCATACCAGTATTTTCACACTCTTTGGTTAAGAGGACAACCAACCCATATGGCCTACAATGATCTATGCTCGATAGAAGCTGTCGTCCTTATTAACAGTCCATCATTTGGTCATGAACAGTTTTAAGAACTAATCAACAAATCCTCTCTTTATCGAACCTAAATAGTCCTAAGAATTTTATCACAACAACGGAGTTCATTAGAAGATGAAAACTTATGATAAAAATATCAAAATTTTATTAACAAATTAATTACAATATAAGATTGCTCAACCATCTACAGGTTGATGATTGGCTTTTGAAATATATTTCTCAACAACTCCCATTTGTCCTAAAGCCACTCGGCACAGTATCTAATACCCATCTTCGACTTGTGGTTGTCAAACTCCTCTATCATCAGGGCTTTAGTGAAGGGGTCAGCTAGGTTCTTCTTTCTGTCGATCTTCTGAAGATCGATGTCATCTCAATCCACGATCTTCCAGACCAGGTGAAAGCAGCGTAAAATATACTTCATCAACTGGTGTGCTTTGGGTTCCTTCGCTTGAGCAATGGCACTAGTGCTGTCGCAGTAAAGCAGGACTAGACCATCGAGGGAGGGTGCTACTCCGAGCTCGGTGATGAATTTTTTTAGCCATACAGCTTCCTTCGTAGCATCCGATGCTGCGATGTACTCTGCCTCACAAATAGAGCCTACCACAGTATACTGCTTGAAACTTTTCCAGTAGATGACTCCATCATTCAGAGTAAAGATATAACCTAATACACTTCTACTGTCATCATGGTCAGATTGAAAGCTGGAGTCTGTGAATCCCACAAGTTTCAGATCTGACTCATCATAAACCAACCATTGGTCCTTAGTATTTCTCAAATACTTAAGGATGACTTTAACCACTTTTCAGTGATTTTCTCCAGGATCAGATTGATATCTACTCACTACTCCTAGTGAGTATGCCACATCTAGTCTTGTACATGTCATGGCGTACATGATAGATCTCATGACCGAAGCATATGGGACTCTACTCATAAACTCTCTCTCTTCAGAAGTTGTCGGACAATCTTTCTTAGAGAAAAAAATTTCATGGCCTATCGATAGATAGCCCTTCTTGAAATTCTTCATGCTGAACCTCTTCAGCACAGTGTCTATGTATGTGGACTGGGATAACCCAAGCATCCTTTTAGATCTATCCCTATAGATCTTCATCCCTAGGATGTAGGATACTTCACCCAAGTCCTTCATGGGGAACTGTGATGACAACCAAACTTTTATTCCCTGTAGTGCAGGGATGTCATTCCCGATTAAGAGAATATCATCCACGTACAAGATAAGGAACACCACAACTGGACCATTTGCCCATTTATAGATGCAGGGCTCTTCTTCATTTTTAACGAAGCCATACGTTTTGATCATCTTATCAAAACACATGTTCCAACTCCGAGAAGCTTGCTTCAATCCATAAATGGATCTCTGAAGCTTGCACACCTTGGACTCATCTGTGGATGTAAACCCTTCAGGTTGTATCATATACACCTCTTCGGTTAGCTCTCCATTCAAAAAAGCTGTCTTTACATCCATCTGTCAGATCTCATAATCTAGATGGGCAGCTATTGCAAGCATTCTCTGAATGAATTTGAGCATTGCCACAGGGGAGAACGTCTCATTATAGTCAATACCATATTGTTGACGATACCCCTTGGCAACTAGATGGGCTTTATAGGTCTCCACCTTTCCATCTGTGCCCCTTTTTCTTTTGAAGACCCATTTACACCCAATGGATTTAACCCCTTCAGATGGGTAAACGAATGTCCATATATCGTTGACCTTCATGGATTCTATTTCGAATTTTATGGCTTCAAGCCATTTCTCGGAATCAGATCTCTGCATTGCATCCATATAGGTGATCGGATCCTCATCATTCTCATCGAGTTCGATGGGATCACCATCTCGGACCAAGAAACCATAGTATCTATCCAGCTGACGTGGTACTCTATCAGATCGCCTTAATGGTGCAGGTACATTAGGCTCCAGATCTGATCTAATCAAATCCGACTCAGGTTCAGCTATTGGTGTCGGTCCTTCTACCTGTTGAACTTCATCAAGTTCAACCTTAGAGGCAACAGTTCCTTCACCAAAAAATTTTTTTTCTAAAAAGATTGCCTTAAGGCTGATGAACACCTTTTGTTCATCAGCATAGTAGAAAAAATATCCTTTGATCACTTTGGGATACCCTACAAATGTGCATTTGTCAGACTTAAGTCCAAATTTATCTGTAACTAATCGTTTGACATAGGCCGAGCACCCTCAGACCCTAAGGTGTGAAAGTACTGGCTTATGCCCTGTCCATATCTCATATGGAGTCTTAATTATAGACTTACTTGAAACCTTATTTAACAGATAACAGGCCGATTCGAGTGCATATCTCCAGAAGGATATCGGCAAGCTGGCAAAATTTATTATAGATCGGACCATGTCTAACAGAGTCTGATTTCTCCTTTCAGACACACCATTATGCTGTGGTGTTCCTGGAGGAGTTCATTGGGAGAGAATCCCATTCTCTCTTAGATATGTGAGAAACTCATCAGAAAAATATTTTCCTCCTCGGTCATATCGAAGAGTTTTAATACTCTTTCCAGTTTATTTTTCTACTTCACTTTGGAATCGTTTGAACATTTTAAATGAATCCGACTTATGTTTCATCAAATAGACATATTCATATCTGGATAGATCATCCATGAAAGTGATGAAGTTGAAATATTCACCTCTAGCACTTGTGCTCATGGGCCTGCATATATCAGTATGTACTAGGCTCAAGAGCTCAGTAGCTCTCTCACTTTTTTCAATAAAAGGTGACTTAGTCATTTTACCAAGAAGACAGGACTCACAGGTTGGAAGTGATTCACAATCACTGACTTTGAATATTCCCTCTTGAGTCAACCTGTTTATCCTGTTCTTGTTTATATGACCTAGCCTACAGTGCCATAAGTAGATATCTGATACACTATCTAATCTAGGGTGCTTGCCTGTAGAATAGACTACGTTAACAGGTTATGATAACATATACATACCATTGTTCAAATATCCACAAAAAATAGTAACATCATTCATAATGATATTACAAACTTATTTCTTTATTGAAATTTTATAATCATTTTTGACCAGAAGGCCTACAGAAATAATATTTAAAAAAAAATTGGGACAGAAATGACAATCATTAAGAACAACGGTATGAGACTCAAATACAAGTTTCAAGATTCCTAATGCTAGAACTAAAATTGATCTTCCATCTCTAACGTTCAGGAACCTCTCGCCTTGCTCGAATCTCCTACTGACCTACAACCCTTGCAATGAATTGCAAATATGGTAAGGGCTACCGGTATCCAATACCCAGTCAGTTATATCATAAATAGTGAAATTACAAGGAGTTATCATATAAATACCTTGTCCAGCAACAGCTTACTTGTTTCTCTGCCTGTTCGGATCCAGGGAGGTAATGTACTGAGAACAGTTCCTCTTCCAGTGCTCCTGCTTCTTACAAAAGAAGCATTCAGTTTGACTCATATCGGGCTTGAACATTCTGGTCTGGCCCTGCACTGATGTCCCAGCCTAAACTTGCACCTTCTTCACTTTCTTCTTCTTGTTCTTCTTTCCTTTCTTAAAGGGTCGAGAACTAGAAGACGAACCTCCCACTAAGTTCACCGACTCTTTATGGAGTTGGTGATCCTTCTCAAAGTTCTGAAGCAACCCCAGTAACCCGTGGTAGTTTACTTCAGGCTTTGTTATTCTATAATGAGTGAGGAATGGAAGATAAGACTTGGACAGAGAGTTCAGTATTGCATCTTTCCCAAGCTGCTCATGCAAGGAAAAGCCGAGCTTACTCAAACACTCCATCAGCTCGATCATGTACAATACATGATCAGTGACAGAGGCACTATCCAGCATTTTGGCATTGAAGATGGCATAACTAGTCTTGTGCCTCTCCACATCATCGAGTGTGCCAAAGGAATCCTTCAATATTTGAAGCATGTCCTTTGACTGAGCCATCTCAAATCTGTGACTAAACTCGTTGCTCATGACAGCCAGCATGATACAGCGTATCGTGATCCGATCACTGAGCCACTTCTGGTAAGTATCTCTGAATGTTCCACATGCATTGGCAGCTGGCTCCTCAGGTGCAGGATCCGTTATCACATATAGGATCCATTCATGCTCCAGGACTATCTTCAACTTTCAATACCAACTACCGAAGTTGGGTCCCACCAACTTATCATTGTCCAATAATGATTGGAGCGATAGGAAAGTGGCCATATCTGCTCAAAAAAAAATCATAACCTAATTAATAATTGATTTATTAAACCTAAAGATTTGAATTTTAATCAAAAAGTTTCTTCCACTATTTTATTCGAATTGATAGCCTCTACCTCCAATTCGAGAAATTACCCTAATTTCTTAGTGGGTACTAGAATCCGCTTAGACTACACACAAGCTCAACTTTGGTTAGCCAACCTATGTACATCTAAGGATAGGTTCATAACTAATTATTTCTCTAAATAATTTTTTATAATTTTAATTTTGCCCCAGTCCCTAATCAGTAGGCTTTGGCCTCCATTGAAAAGGTCTAATTAGGTCCAACTTTTAACATGACCATACTTGGCCCATCTAGCCAATGAATAATTAGGCCCAACTTTGGTTGGCTAACCTAACCATCATTTAGAAAGATACAGTCATGAAATCATATTATGAATGACAATTCCATCAGTCAATAAGCACCAGACCTTTGGGCCTCCAATGATTATCCAACTGATGGACCCATTATCATCCACTTAATGGGAGGCTATGATCTAGTTATCACCATAACTATTTCATTTTAAAGACCTAATAATTTTAGAGGATTTAATTAATTTAGAGGAGGTCAGATGAACCAGCTTATCATGATCCTCCCACTGGCTTCACCAAGTCAGCTTTTGGGAGACCATTAAAAGGACTGATCTAGGAGCACCTAAATCAGTTACACTGATTTACCTAGCTGACATGAGTCAGCTCGAATAGTCAAGTGATCCGATCAAAACATAATTTCACCAAGAGGCCAGATAAGTTTGATCGGTGGGAGGGTCTGCCAAAGCTTGCCTTAGACACCATCAGAAATGGTCAGGTAAGCGGGCTGCCAATTAAAAATCATCGGTCTATTTTACCTTAGATACCAACTGGTTTAATTAGTTTCGATTAGATCAACCTAACAGTTTGTGCTAGACCACTTAGCCAAGAATCAAGTTCATTTGGTTCTCGTTAAAGACATGGATTTGACCAACTACAACTATTATAATTGATCTAGAGAATCTTTAACCTAATCTAAGATAACAATTGATTAGATTTAGTCAATTCTCTAATTAAGTCCATCTTTAATCTAACCTTAGGTCTAACCCAATTAATGGATTTAATTCCTACTAACCCATTAACCCAATGTGTTATGGTTTGTGTCTTAGGTTCTTCAATTCACAATCCTAGAACCTAATCAAATAACTTTTTAATTCTCAATTAAGTTTTGGGCTGAGGGTTGGGGTTCGACTTTTCAAAAATAATTTTCATGTTTATAAAATATTTTTACAACATGGTTCTACCAACCAAGTTGTATATTTGATTTATAATCAAAATACAAGTAAAATAAGCATGAAACTACTTTAGATCTAATCTAAACAGATTCATGTAATTAAAACAATTTCAACTTTAAACTGCGTAAATTTCAGACAAATATATGATGGTTCTTTACGCAAAAATTATTAACAAAGAGATTTTATTTTAGATTTAAATATTTTTTAAATCTAATAAATCATAAATTTAATATAGATCATATCTAACAAATTTATGATTAAAGATAGATCTACACGAACTAGGACAATCTTTACACTGTAAGGGGTAAACCTTACAGCAGGACAACCTACAGTTCGTGATTAATCTAAAAATTTTAATTTTAGATTTAACAATCAGATTATAAATTAGATCTAATCTAAAAAATAATCTAAGCATGTATAAATAATCATATAATAAACAACCTAGGCTCTGATACTAATTAAAAGAACCAGATCTAAGGTTTCAGGGTTAGATCTTGAAACTTTTTCAAGATCAGACAGTAGAAGACTAAAATAAATCAAAATTTATCTTATAAAATTAGAAAATCCCTAGATTTAAGATCCTATTACATGATTATTACATGATATTAAATCAAAAATTAAAATATAAAGAGCAAAAACTACATGTTGATCATGTCAATATGTTTCTATACTACATCTAATGTATGTAAAATATAATAGATCAGATCTATTACCTTGTAAGATAGACATTTTAACTTTGCTGATCTAAGCTTGAGGATGATGTTGCAAGCCACACATACATCCGACTTCTCAGAGTCATCCACACGAGCCCACGAATCACGATCAGAAGTCCTGGTCTAGGAAATCAGCACAGTATGCTAGTATTGTGCTGATCCTTCTTCGATGGTCGATCAGATACCTCCTTCTTCTTGATTTGGACTCTTCCAAAGATGAGAAGTAGGAGAAGGAGTTTTATATATGAGACACTCTTAGAAAACTCACAGATGGAGGAAGGAAGAGGTGAACTCAGCAACCCTAGAAGAAGACCCTCTTCTTCTTCTCTTTGCTCTAACCCAGATACTTAGTTTTGTGTCTATTATATCTTCATGTTATAATACTCTTTCTCCCTAATTTTCACACTCCCCAAAGGTCTTTCAATGCTATATAATTCACAAAAATTTTAAGAAGAAATTCATCTTAAATAAAGAGATATGAAAAATCCTTTTCTAGGTCAAATACTTAGTCAAGGAAAATTCAAAAAGGGCAAGACAAGGGGTGCCCACTTTCTTTTTCTGCCATGGACCACCAACAAAGGGTGCACAATATGTGCCATAAAACCCACAAAAATCTCAGAAAAAATCTGGGTAAAATCAGTGCCATAAGAAAAGAGTTTGGATTTCCTAAAATTCTATCTCATAGAATTTGAAATCCAAACTAATTCCTACTTTGACTTAGTCCACAACCACATTTCATGTAAGAGAGAAAGAGTGGAAAGCTTTGGGCATGTGTGAAGGCTTGGGAGAGAAGATTTTATCACACAAAATAAGAAAGAGTGGGCATGGGGGGCTAAGGTGGTGCAAGGAGGAATCCTAGTCTTACTAGGATTCAATCTATGACCTGTTCAAATTTGATTTCTCAAACCAAATCAAATCAAAACCAAATCAACTCAATTAAAATAGATCTTTACCCAATTAAAAATTTAATTTAATCAAATTAGATTAGATTTAAATCTGATTTAATTTTTTAATCAAATTAGTAATTAGGTTGACCCAAGTCCTAATTGAACTAGGACTAGTTTTTTTTCTTGCACTTGGCTTATCCAATAAACCAATTGGACTTGATCCAATCAAACCCAAACCAAATCTAATTAAATTATATTCAATTAGACTTAATCTCAGCCCATTGGCTTAATCAAATTAAGCCAATTAGCAATCAAATTGCTAATCGATCCTCTTGCAACACTTGCACTAGGTTAAATATCAATCGTATTTATCGTTTAACCCTAGAACGATTCTTAATCATTGATCAACCATCCGATCGGATCGTGAACTCTAATGTGTGTGATCTCATAGATTCGAACCTAAATCGGTAGCACAGGAATAAATTTCTATACCAATCAAAGTGACCATCTAGCAATGGTACCTGACGGTCGGATAGGTCGAATGTGTAGAACAACATCCTTAGAACCCATAACTCCTTCAGATCATCAATTAAAGATTGTAGATATAGATTTATTTCATTACCTAGTGCTTTCAGACTCAGAATCAATAGTGACA